>NC_047103.1:69396053-69675898 GCF_902500255.1 Thalassophryne amazonica
AATCATTAAAACTGCTTCCATGAGAAAGTAACATTTGATCTTTGGCTTAGTGAATGTGCAGACTGTTTTGCTAGAGTTATGTTTTTGCTAAGCGCAGATGTGCATCTTTAATTAACAGTTCAGCCTTGAGGGAAGAGTGGTGTGACCGGCATACTGGTTCAGGGCTGGACATTGTTATGGGAAGCCTAGGAGACTGAGGGCTCAAAGCCATAACAGTTTTCATATCAACGTGAGACCAGACTTTGTGTCTTTCCATTGTTTTGTGATATTGTCACTCCTATATGCTTGTATGTAACTTTATTCAATAAATAGGAGAAGCAAATGTGCGGGGCCCTTTAGAGCGGACGAGGAGGGTTTTTGGTGAAGGGTCATGCTCGTTTGCTCTCTCCTGATCAGGAAATGAAATTCAGTCTCCTGCGTGATCATTCTTTGTGTTAGCTAACTGAGTTGCTCTTTTACAGATTTCAACTCTGACACATAATATAAAAAAAAATCCGAAAATCACTATGTATGATTTTTAATAATGTATTTGTATGTTACTGCTGCAAATACATATTTGAACACCTGTGAAAATCAATGTTAATATTTGGTACAGTAGCCTTTGTTTGCAATTAAAGAGGTCAAATGTTTCCTGTAGTTTTTCACCAGGTTTGCACACACTGCAGCAGGGATTTTTGTCCACTCCTCCATACAAATCTTCTCCAAATCTTTCAGCTTTGGAGTTTCAGCTCCCTCCAAAGATTTTCTATTGAGTTCAGGTCTGGAGACTGGCCAGGCCACTCCAGGAACTTGAAATGCTTCTTACGGAGCCCCTCCTTAGTTGCCCTGGCTGTGTGTTTGGGGTCATTGTCATGCTGGAAGACCCAGCCATGACCCATCTTCAATGTTCTTACTGAGGGAAGGAGGTTGTTTGCCAAAATCTCACAATACATGACCCCATCCATCCTCCCTTCAATACAGTGCAGTCGTCCTGTCCCCTTTGCTGAAGAGCACCCCCAGAGTATGATGTTTCCACCCCCATGCTTCACGGTTGGGATGGTTTTCTTGGGGTTGTTCTCATCCTCTAAACATGTAGTCCGTGGGCCAATTCCAAAAAGAGCCTTATTTATTGAGTTGGTTGCACCCCCCCCTGCAACTTTGGTTTGATGGTACCACATTGTTCCTGGGTCTACTGGGATGACATTTTCACTTGTTGTCATTCGCACAACCCGTCAAGGCTATATGAAAACTGCCGCTTTATAATCGAGGGGTCCGAACGGCAGCAAAAAAAGCTGAAATAGGTAATAAACATGTCACCACTGGAAACAGTTATCCAGGGAGGTTCAAAATGTTATACACATAAACAAATCTTGTATATTCAGTAATAAGCACCTTGGTTTTCATTATCCATAGTGTAAAATATTGATATACTGTCCATTTATCTGAAAAACACCCAATATTTTTGCTTTTTTTTTTCAAAAGTTTCATTTTAAGTTGTTATTATTAAGTACCATCTGTATATAACTTACAACAAACAACACTGATCTATTCACAGGTTATTTCTACTATTTCACCCATGGCAATGAATGCCACAGGCTTACAGAGAGAAATGGCTGTGTGGACTACATCAGGGTAGACCAACTGTGCACTGAGAAGGAAGAAGCTGACACCCGCATTCTGCTACATGCAAACCATGCAGCATCAGAGGGGCACGGATGTATTATCATAAAGTCACCTGATACAGATGTCGCTGTGTTGGCTTGTGCATTCAGGCATCGGATCGATGCACGCCTAATATTCTGCACTGGAACCAAACAGAGACAGCGGTACCTTGATGTCACAGCAATAGGCAAGATACTAGGAAATGATGTGTGTGAAACATTGCCAGGAATGCATGCATTCACTGGCTCTGACAGTACGAGTGCGTTCGTTGGCAAGGGCAAGAAGCAGGCATTCAAAATGGTTGTTTCTAATGCAGAGATGTGCAATGCCATGAAACTGGTTGGATCATCATTTGATGCTAATGATGAAAGAGTGAAAGGCTGTGAAAAATTTGTCTGTTCACTCTATGGACAGAGTGGCAATGACACAGACCTTGTTTGCTACAAACTTTTCACAGCAAGAATGCACAAACCTGTCATCTTCCACCCACAAAAGATGCCTTCCAGTACCATGTGAAGCGTGCAAATTACCAGGCATGCATCTGACAGTCATCACTTGATGCTGATGCTATGACACCAAGCCCTGATGGTCATGGTTGGGACCTCAGCAATGGCACAATATCTATACACTGGATGGATAAGCCACCTGCACCGAAGGCACTCCTGCAGTTGGTTTCCTGCAATTGTAATACTGGGCAGTGTATGAGTGGTAGGTGCTCATGCCGCAAGAATGCTGTACCATGTACTGATGCATGTGGTTGCAGTCAATGCACAAACATCCATAAAACAGACCGAGTAGCATCCAATGATGATGATGAGGATGATTATGATGACTATGATGATTATGATGACAATTAGAGTGACATTAGAATACATGCAGTATTATATGTATGAAAATGCCTGTGTTATGTGTCGGACGCAGCTCGGAGAACCGACCAGCGTTTGAAGGACCCAGTATGAAATAAGCAGAGCACGGTACAAAGGCTAACTGAATTTAATACATAACAGTGACCATAATAATAATAAAAAGTGCGGTCTGGCGTGGTGCGCTCCCAGCAGCGCTAATGGTCCGGAGCCAGAAGCTGTTTCGGACCCAAGGACCCCGCCGACACCCCCCAGGTGGCCGCAACAACCGAGTCTGTGAAAGAAGGAACCATTATGTGAGTCCACACTCTACACACAGAACACTTAAAGGTGTACAAACAGCAAACACTTCCTGGCTTGATTACTGATCAGCTTCCAACCTGCAGGCATGGAACATCTCGTTCACAAATCACCACCGCAGTGGAAGCTGATACATGACTAACATACAGCTCAATACAATAAGGTGTGAGGGACACCACATTTACTGACTGTATAACTGTTAGTCACAAAATCCAACGTACCTCAGGAAGTGTGCTGACGAGCGTGAGACCTCACCCTCTCCTCTTTCACAGACCGTGCATCAAACCTGGACATTCTCAGCGTCCGCTGCTGATGAGATGGCTCCCAAGACGACGATCTCACCCGTCTGGTCACAAGGTCGAGTCTCTGGCAAATGCACACTGTGCACTTCAGTCTTAAATGCCAACATACTCCAATCCCTCCAGATGCACCTCAGCTGTGAGTCCTGACGAGTCGCAGGTGATCAGGGTGAAGTCCTAACAGCCTCAGCAACACAGCCACTCAGTCCCAAATGCACGCCACCTGGGAGGAAACCAAATGACAAACAAACCGGCAGCCAGGCCCCCCCAGCCATACAACAGTACCCCACCCTCACGGGAAGCCTCCCGGCGACCACACACACCTGGCCCAGGAGAAACACCCCCCTCCAGGGACCATGGCTGGAAACCACGTCCGCGTTAGTCCTCCAACAGACTGGTTGAACTGGCTGCATCTTTGCCTTTGTTTCTGACAGTCTTAGCACAGGTGTGGCCAGGAGTTCCTACACCTGTGCGGTCAGCCTTTAACCAAACGTGTGATTAGTCAAAAACAAAACAACCAAAACATCCCCCCCCCCCTCCCCAGGGGACCGTCCCATCAAACCCCAGGGAAGGGGAGAAAGGAAAAACAACCCAAACCTACAAACAAAAATACTAAAACACCCCCCCCCCCCCAGAGGACCGTTCCATCAAACCCCAGGGAAGGGGAGAAAAGAAAAACAACCCACATGTAAACACACAAACAAAAATGCCAAAAGACCCCCCCCTCCTCCCCCCCAAACGACACGCAGGGACCAACACCCCCCAGAGGGCCACCCGCCAGCTCCAGGAGTAATAACCACGGCCGAGGTCCCTCTGGGATCCACCGTCACCCACGGGGACTACCAGCGCCCCCCAGAGGACCACTCGTCAACCCCAGGAGACGCCTCCCCACACGACCAATGGACCCAGCCCCGGCCGCCCACGGCTAGATGGACCCAACGCCTTTTCCCCCCCTGAGGACACCACAGTCAAACCCTGAGGGTGGAAACTGGGGGAGGAAAAACAAAACAAAAACCCCAAACCCCCCCCCCCCTCCCCTCCCGGGTGCAGAGGCCACCTGGGAAACGCCCAGTACAACCTAACTGCACCCCTCCAGCAATGCCGACACTACGGCACCCCCGGCTGGAGTCAGAGGAGAAGAGAGGGCATAACAAAAAACAAAGAGAAAAAACAACCCAAATACCACCCAATCACCCCCCAGGGGACCGTTCCATCTAACCCCGGGGAGGGGGGAAACAAAAAGAAACAAAAGAAAAAAAAAAAAACAGACCAACACACAGTTGTTTGGGTCCCCGTCTTTCCTTTTTGTTTTTTTTTGTGTAACAAAGGCCGCAGGATCACACCCCCAGACAAACAGTGGACAACAAAAAAAACAAAAGCCCACAAAAACCCACTCAAAACACACCCACACAAAATGAACCAACACAAAACAAATCAGTGAGGTATACCGTCAAGCTCAACCACATGGAACACACCTGTTCCTACTCAAGAGCTTGACGGTACCGTGATTCAGGCACCACAAGGGGGAACCAGAGTGCTAAAAAATGAAAAACCCCCTTTGGTGACAAAAAACAAACGAGCTGCATCCTCGTGCGCAGCTGTGTGCAACAACCAAAATGTGCTCAACTAAATAACGCCGGAGCTGAAACAACAGACGCAGTAGTTACCTTTTATCCGGGGAAACGGGGCTACGACTGTAGCACAGGAAGCCCAGCGACCCGTGCTAACAGAGCTCCGCCGTGCGCGTGAACCCATTACAAACGCACTCTTGCAGCTCCCGTTTAAGCCTCTTATCCGGTCGGAGTGTGACGCGAAGCTGTCGCCAGTCACACTCCACCACGACCCACGGATAAGGCACAAACACAGGACACGGCTGCAAGAGAGCACAAATTAGTATCTAGTAATGGGTTCTCAAACACGCACCTTCCGGCGGAGAGCCCCGCAACTGATCCGGATAACCACTGAACGTCTGCTGCCGCCTTCCCGGCGCGTTACCGTCTCTGCTACCGCTGGGTCCGTGATGTTTGGCCAGAGACTACTGTTATGTGTCGGACGCAGCTCGGAGAACCGACCAGCGTTTGAAGGACCCAGTATGAAATAAGCAGAGCACGGTACAAAGGCTAACTGAATTTAATACATAACAGTGACCATAATAATAATAAAAAGTGCGGTCTGGCGTGGTGCGCTCCCAGCAGCGCTAATGGTCCGGAGCCAGAAGCTGTTTCGGACCCAAGGACCCCGCCGACACCCCCCAGGTGGCCGCAACAACCGAGTCTGTGAAAGAAGGAACCATTATGTGAGTCCACACTCTACACACAGAACACTTAAAGGTGTACAAACAGCAAACACTTCCTGGCTTGATTACTGATCAGCTTCCAACCTGCAGGCATGGAACATCTCGTTCACAAATCACCACAGCAGTGGAAGCTGATACATGACTAACATACAGCTCAATACAATAAGGTGTGAGGGACACCACATTTACTGACTGTATAACTGTTAGTCACAAAATCCAACGTACCTCAGGAAGTGTGCTGACGAGCGTGAGACCTCACCCTCTCCTCTTTCACAGACCGTGCATCAAACCTGGACATTCTCAGCGTCCGCTGCTGATGAGATGGCTCCCAAGACGACGATCTCACCCGTCTGGTCACAAGGTCGAGTCTCTGGCAAATGCACACTGTGCACTTCAGTCTTAAATGCCAACATACTCCAATCCCTCCAGATGCACCTCAGCTGTGAGTCCTGACGAGTCGCAGGTGATCAGGGTGAAGTCCTAACAGCCTCAGCAACACAGCCACTCAGTCCCAAATGCACGCCACCTGGGAGGAAACCAAATGACAAACAAACCGGCAGCCAGGCCCCCCCAGCCATACAACAGCCTGCCCGAAACATTGTACTACCACTAAAGGCAAACTATGCATTTCCTATTATCTACAGCAGCTGTTAATAAATTTTGTTCAAAGCTATGTTTAGCTGGTAAAGTTGATCATGGTTATGTATTTAGTAGTATTACTTTTCAGCCAGTATGGCCAGTGTCAAAGTCATTCAGTAATAAAATTGACATGTTTTCCAGAAAATCGCTTATTATCTGATTATCATTAATATGGGGGTAGGGGTAAGAAAATGCTTATAACACCACTACTACTGATGTTAGGATGTCTATATTTCATATGGTATAGTAGGAATAACATAAGAATAGAGCTGTGTTGTTTGTTTTAAGTTATATACAGATTGTACTTAATAATAACAACTTAAAATGAAACTTTTGAAAAAAAAAACGCAAAAATATCGGTTGTTTTTAGACAAATGGACAGTATATCAATATTTTACACCATGGATAATGAAAACCAAGGTGCTTATTCACTAAATATATAAGTTTTGTTTATGTGTATAACATTTTGAACCTTCCTGGACAACTGGTTCCAGTAGTGACATGTTTATTACATAGTTCAGCTTTTTTAGCTGCTGTTCCAACCCCTCGATTATAAAGTGGCTGTTTTCATATAGCCTTGACGGGTTGTGTGAATGACAACAAGTTAAAATGTCATCCCAATAGACCCAGGAACAATGTGGTACCATCAAACTAAAGTTGCAGGGGGGGTGCAACCAGAGTGCACATTTCTGGAATTGGCCCACGGACTAATGGTAAGTGGAGTTGATTCCAAAAAGCTCTATTCTGGTCTCATCTGACCACATGACCTTTTCCCATGCCTCCTCTGGATCATCCAGATGGTCACTGGTTTTTCTGTAATTATTGTATGGCTTTGCCTTACAATATAAAGTGCCTTGGGGCAACTGTTTGTTGTGATTTGGCGCTATATAAATAAAATTGAATTGAACTGAATTGAATTGGTGAACTTCAAACAGGCCTGGACATATGCTGGCTTGAGCAGGGGGACCTTGCTGCCCTGCAGGATTTTAAACCATGACAGCATCATGTGTTACTAATGTAATCTTTGTGACTGTGGTCCCACCTCTCTTCAGGTCATTGAACAGGTCCTCCTGTGTAGTTCTAAGCTTTCTCAGAATCATCCTTACCCCACAAAGTGAGATCTTGCATGGAATCCCTGACCGAGGGAGACTGACAGTCATCTTGTGTTTCTTCCACTTTCTAATGAAAGTGATTTTCTAATAATGATAACAGTTGCTATCTTCTACCAAGTGGCTTGCCTGTTGTCCTGTAGTCCATCCCAGCCTTGTGCAGGTCTACAGTTTTGTCCCTGCTGTCCTTAGATAGCGCTTTGGTCTTGGCTATGGTGGACAGGTTGGAGTGTGATTGATTGAGTGTGTGAACAGGTGTCTTTTATACAGGTAAGAAGTTCAAGCAGGTGTAATTAATACAGGTAAAGAGTGCAGAATAAGAGGGCTTCTTAAAGAAAAATTAACAGGTCTGTGTGAGCCAGAATTCTTGCTCATTTGGTAGGTGTTCAAATACTTATTTGCAGCAGTAACATACAAATAAATTATTAAAAAAATCATACATTGTGATTTCCGGATCTTTTTTTTTTTTTTTTTTTAGCTTATGTCTCTCACAGTGGACATGCACCTAAGATGAAAATTTCAGACCCCTTTATGATTTTTAAGTGGAAGAACTGGCAAAACCGCAGGGTGTTCAAATACTTATTTTCCTCACTGTATATTTGTTTGTTTGGATATTAGTATTACTGAGTGATTTGGCAGTTTTTCCTCAAAATTAAAATCCACAAAATAACTAAATCAAGTAAGTCTGAAAACTACCCCATGACAAAGCACTTCAGTGTGCCAGCAAAGCATTTATTAAACCAAAGTTAAACAGTCAATAAGATCTATGCCCTCTAAGGTTGTCCCGATAAAACAATCTTCAACTTTTTCAAGGTGCTTCTTCATTTTTTTGGTTAGGGTTAGAACAGAATATGAAATTGGTCACTGGATGCTTGATTTCTGGATATAGATAAAAATCAATAATCTGTACATGGTCACTGGATCCTCGATGTACATGATGGATCCTAAGTCTCTGGACATAAATAGAAATAAACAAAATCTGTAGTTTTTGTCAATGCATTTCCTTTCAGATATTAATGACACAAATGGAAATCCATAGCCTCAGAGCTGAGCCGGCTGCTGCACGTCAAGATCAATGTTTCATAAAGAACAGAGGATGTCTCATTTTGGGGGGAAGAAACAGCTTTGGTCAGTTAATTGTAGTTTGTATTATAACGTTTGGAAAGAGGTGTCATTTGATTTAAAACGGCGTTTCGCTCTGAAGTTATTAATTCCGACCGAAATCTGCGTGGCTCTTAGTCCCACAAAACACAAGATATTGTTATTATTATTATTATTATTTCCTTTACCTGATGGACAACTTCACTTTATGCATCAACTTGTGCTCACGCCAGAGAACCATCATGTAAAACTCTAGTGTGGAACAGAGGACAATTCTCGTTTCTTGCCCGCAACAGGACAAGAGTCCCAGTTTGTGACTTTAATCCACACAAAGCTGACTTATGATTAACATCTTTAAATGGCTTTGAGAGGGGTTAATGAAACACATTCGGACCTGCCGCTTCTGAAAACCAGCGAAGCAGAGACCGAACCAGCGAACAGCGGGTCCAAGTGCTGCTTCGTTGCTTCAAGCTTCAAACAGACCTGCCGCAGTCTGCAATCAATGTAGAAATATGATCATTTCCTGATAAACACCCTCAAAAACAACGGCTGCTCTGGTGTCTCAAACTGAAGGACCGATAAGGAAAACGTTAAGCTTTCTGGCTTCCATCTGTGGTGGATTCAATGTGCATTGGATGTAAATGGATGCAAGCAGGCAGTGATCAATGCAACATGATTCAACATGTCAAATTAACCGGTACACACTGAATGAATTGATGCACTCGGATTGCACATGTTGGTAGCTAGATACCAATTTGTACTGATTAATCTCTACATGCCTACTATGGTCATAACAGTTCATAATTGAACAAACATTTCACAATTTACATCTCTATTACATACAGTATTTTATGATGGCTCAATCATATTATAAGACAAGTATATTATTAATGTCTTTAAACACCTGACTGTTTCATCCTAGAGAATGACACATTAAATGTAACATGTGCTGGTAAAAAAAAAAAAAAAAAAAAAAAACAAACAAACAAAAAAAGTGTAAATCCTGTGTAAAAGATATTAGTCTTGACTTAGATCAGATCTTATCTGGCAATCTTATAGCTGACAAAGTGATCAGCAAGTCAAATGCAAAATTAAAGTTCCTATACAGACAGACCAAAGATTTGGATTTGGATATGAGGAAACTTCTTCCATCAGCCTTGATACAGTGTAACATGTACTATATCAGTGTAGCCTGGTATTCTGGCCTGACCAAGCATAATCAAGGGAGGTTGCAGATTATGCAGAACAAGATCATTGGCTTACGCCTCTCTGCACAACCCCGGAAACTACATAGACCTGGCCAAATTTAGAATGGTCAGTCTGTTGCCTGTTGAGTTCAGAGTTCAACAATTAAAATTAAATCATATGTTTAATATATTGAATAAGCAAGCCCCAAATTACTTGGTCCCTTCTTTAACATTTATAGCTGCACAGCACAAAATTAATACTTGGTCGAGTACCTTGTCTCTGGTCATTCCTCAGGTGAAGAAGACCTGTGGGGCTTCCTCCTTCAAGTACACTTGAGCTAAACTATTTAATGGTCCGCCTCATCAAATTAGAGTTTGTGAATTGAAGCCTCTTTTTAAAAACAGGGTCAGAAAGTTTTTATTCCAAGAACTGGTTCAACAAGAGAACAATTTATTTATTGAGAAAAACATATAAAATACTATATATTTTTTATTTTATTAACTGTTATGGGTTTTATGTCAAAAATGACAAAATCTCTTGTTAAAAGTGAAATCTGCCGGAAAATGGCTGATGTCCAGCTCTTGTGATAACCAGAGAAAGAGCACACGACGGTCTCGTATCCACAGAGCCATCCGTTTAGAAATGGTCCGGTGGCTTGTGCCGCGTCGTTGCAGCTCGGAGCGCGGCGCGCCAAGCGTCCTTAAAGGGGTCCTTAACGCTGTAGTAACAGACCTTATTCTCTGTGAAGCCCGTAAAATTTTCACCGAAAGCCAGATACATTTTTCGAATGGTTTCCAGCTGCCAGTCTCTAACAGCTTCTGAAAAAAATTCTGATGGAAAAAAAGTCCTTTTCATTCCGCCATTTCCAGACAATGAAAATCCGACAAAGGGGCGGGACCACTCCTTCACAAGGCGTGCTCACAGGCGAATGACGTCACCCACAGGCGTGGAAAAACTCACGCATGCGCACGAGGGTTCAAGTATGTCTGACGTAAAAACATATGAATGAAATCCATATAGTTTTTGAAAAAAATAAAAAGGACCGTTACTTTATTGACAGACCTTGTATGTATTTGTTTTATTATTATTATTTGTTATGTTACCCTGTATTCTATGCATTTATGTGTTTAGTTAATATATTTTTGTATTATTTTTGGCATGTTTACATTTTATACGAATAAAAATCAATCATTCCATGCAAGTGCTATGTTAAAGATTGGCCAGCAGATGTAGCCATATTTAATTGTATCAAATGTTTCAAACACTGAACCATTTCAACACAATTGCTTCATATTGATTCAGTGGTTCAAAACGCTTCAGTTTCTCCATCATTAATAATTTTCAAAAAAATGCATCAGCAACAGCACATTTTCAGCTCATGTGCACAGATAGACATGCAATCATGAATACTTATTAACCAGGACATTAAATAACATATGATTTGCCCTTTAAATTACCTAGATTGCAACTAGTTGAAGTCTGTATCCAACTCTCTCAACACACAATTAGACTGATGAGGTTCCAGCTGGAGTGGCAAATCTAGTCGAATCTAGTCATCAACAGAAAATAAACAGGAGATATTTTTATTTTGGCATGACATTTCTTGCTTCTGCATGAGAGTGTGAGATCGGTGCTGAAACCTTGACTGTCACACAAGATGCGTGAGAGTTGGCAACCCTGTTTTTCATGTCTTCTTTTTTAACCTAGTCCTTCTTTGTGGCATATGTCCTTCTCAGCATAGATGTAATGCAATTGTTTGAGGTGGTACAATTTTGAATTGACTTTTAAGTTATATTGCACATTGACGTGTTCCCTTCTGCTGTATACACTAAGGATTGCTATATGAATGAAAAGAGGAAAACCTGTCCATTTTTCTTTTTAGTAGCAGTGCCTTTAAGAAGAAAGCAATCAATGTACAGAGGGCTCAAGATTTGTATGCTAAGCACTGCTTATTTCTTGCGGATGCAAAGCCATATTAATGTCTGTGGCCTCTGTTGCCATATCACGGTGAGCAGGAAATCTTTTTCCATTGCCTCTCCCCCGGTGGCCTGGTTGGAGGTTTAATTTTGTTGAAGTCTTGGCAGATTACGGCTACCTCAGTGCTCCTGTCATGGAGAATGCAGCCCAGGCAGGCAGTGAGTGGGGAGGTGCCACATTGATAAGGACAGCTGCTCTCGGAAGATTTCCCATGAGAGAAGAGGAAGACAGGATGGCAAAGGTGTGTTAGACGTCAGGTGAAAACATCACGACTACCCTTATTGTACCACTGCAACTCATATTCAAGCCCGTCTCTTTATCTGATATGTGGCTTACAAGCTGAGAGGCCTTCAACTTTTGATTCACTGGCCCAGGCACAAAAAGATCAGCCAGCAGATTGGTATAAAGAAAACAAGTCTTTTCCAGCCACTGGATTTATGACAGAAAAAAAAAAAAGTAGCTCCCGCTTCGTAGCAGAATATCTGAATTTCAAAAGAAAGAAAGTAAATAGAACAGGGCTTAATCAGCAGAAACAGTCATAGAAAACAATAAGTTAAATAATGTTTCCTGCTCTGGTAAAAGCATCTGGTTTCCACAGGAAAAATGGAGATGAGTGGTTAAGTGCAGTCTGATCACAGGCCAAGTTCATGATGGCATCAGGAAAAGTAATTTAGTCTATTAGTTTGCGATAGTGTCAAGAAATATAGTACATTTAGCACATACATGATGGTATCACTGAGGGGTTAGGGCAGGGGTGGCCAAGTTCGGTCGTCGAGAGCCACATTCTTGACACTCTTAGTTGTCTCCCTGCTCCAACACACCTGAATCCAATGAAAGGCTCATTAAAAGTCTGCTAACGAGTCTTTCATTGGATTCAGGTGTGTTGGAGCAGGGAGACAACTAAGAGTGTCAGGAATGTGGCTCTCGAGAACCGAACTTGGCCACCCCTGGGTTAGGGGTTAGTGTTAAAATTACTCAGTGAAGGGTTACTGTGTCACAAAAATGTATTTCATTTCATAAAATTATCACAAAAAACAAAACAACATGAGACTATATATATATATATATATATATATATATATATATATATATATATATATATATATATATATATATATATATATTGGTGGTGGGCTGTTATCGGCGTTAACGTGCTGCGATAATGTGAGACTCTTATCGGGCGATATAAAAAATATCGCCGTTAATCTATTCTCAAAGTTGGGCTGGGAGCTGGGTCTGTGCCTCGAAGCTTCGTTTAACGTTGTAGTACATATGCCAGGCCTGTGTGTGGCACTGTATTGTCCCCAGAAAAACAAACAGAAGAAGAAGTAGAGCAAGCGCTAATCAAATTAGCACAAAAGCTACAGCTTTCCAACACAACAAACAGGGAAATAAAGCCTTTTAAAAAGCGGTCCACGCTGATCATCTAAAATAGCTTACTGTCCATTTAAAGCAAAACAGTGTGTTTGTTTTGTTTTGTTTTTTTAAACACAGTTTCGTCCGCTGACCGCTCTACATGCAGCGGCCGGCTGCTGCCTCTCTCTGCCCGGTGTGGGCGGCTCAGCACTGCCAGCTCCGTCCTGGCCACAGACAGTTTCTGGAAGAAGTCCACTCTTTCTTCTGGGTTACAGTCATTACTTAGGTAGCACGCATATTCTGAATGAGCCATTTTAATATAGATTAATCTACATTCATTTCAAGATTTCAGTGAGATTAATCTAGATTAAAAAAATAATCTATGCCCATATATATATATATGAACATGATCCACAGCACACAGGTGAATATGAACTAATCAAGGAAGTAAATCCAGGTTTAAAGAATAGATAGAAAATATGGGTGTGGATGGTGCAAAAATGTATCATTACTGAAAATTAATTATATCAAGTCAAGTCTGGGTGTGTGCACTGGTGCTGTGCTTTACAGCATCCTAAACACCACATACAACCCCTGGCAAAAATTATGGACTCACCAGCCTCGGAGGATGTTCATTCAGTTGTTTAATTTTGTAGAAAAAAAGCAGATCACAGACATGACACAAAACTAAAGTCATTTCAAATGGCAACTTTCTGGCTTTAAGAAACACTATAAGAAATCAAGAAAAAAAAGATTGTGGCAGTCAGTAACGGTTACTTTTTTAGACCAAGCAGAGGAAAAAAATATGGAATCACTCAATTCTGAGGAAAAAATTATGGAATCACCCTGTAAATTTTCATCCCCAAAACTAACACCTGCATCAAATCACATCTGCTTGTTAGTCTGCATCTAAAAAGGAGTGATCACACCTTGGAGAGCTGTTGCACCAAGTGGACTGACATGAATCATGGCTCCAACACGAGAGATGTCAATTGAAACAAAGGAGAGGATTATCAAACTCTTAAAAGAGGGTAAATCATCACGCAATGTTGCAAAATATGTTGGTTGTTCACAGTCAGCTGTGTCTAAACTCTGGACCAAATACAAACAACATGGGAATGTTGTTAAAGGCAAACATACTGGTAGACCAAGGAAGACATCAAAGCGTCAAGACAGAAAACTTAAAGCAATATGTCTCAAAAATCGAAAATGCACAACAAAACAAATGAGGAACGAATGGGAAGAAACTGGAGTCAACGTCTGTGACCGAACTGTAAGAAACCGCCTAAAGGAAATGGGATTTACATACAGAAAAGCTAAACGAAAGCCATCATTAACACCTAAACAGAAAAAAACAAGGTTACAATGGGCTAAAGAAAAGCAATCGTGGACTGTGGATGACTGGATGAAAGTCATATTCAGTGATGAATCTCGAATCTGCATTGGGCAAGGTGATGATGCTGGAACTTTTGTTTGGTGCTGTTCCAATGAGATTTATAAAGATGACTGCCTGAAGAGAACATGTAAATTTCCACAGTCATTGATGATATGGGGCTGCATGTCAGGTAAAGGCACTGGGGAGATGGCTGTCATTACATCATCAATAAATGCACAAGTTTATGTTGATATTTTGGACACTTTTCTGATGTTTGAGGATGATGAAATCATTTTTCAAGAAGATAATGCATCTTGCCATAGAGCAAAAACTGTGAAAACATTCCTTGCAAAAAGACACATAGGGTCAATTTCATGACATAGGGTCAGTGTCAACGAGCAGATGTGATTTGATGCTGGTGTTAGTTTTGGGGATGGAAATTTACAGGGTGATTCCATAATTTATTCCTCAGAATTGAGTGAGTCCATATTTTTTTCCTCTGCTTGGTCTAAAAAAGTAACCGTTACTGACTGCGACAATCTTTTTTTCTTGATTTTTTATAGTGTTTCTTAAAGCCAGAAAGTTGCCATTTGAAATGACTTTAGTTTTGTGTCATGTCTGTGATCTGCTTTTTTTCTACAAATTAAACAACTGAATGAACATCCTCCGAGGCCGGTGATTCCATAATTTTTGCCAGGGGTTGTAATCTCTAAAATAACTATCTGCTGCAGCCATGTGAAATGTGGGCATCCTGGGCATTCTCCAGCTACGGGTGTCCTTGACACTCAGGCACCTGTGTGCTGGATAAGTATTGATGGGTAACTGAAAACACTACTTTAAAACCTCTGGAACAGATGAGTTTTGGCCATTGTTCTGGATTCCCGAGGAAGACGTCACAATGCAAGCTGAAATGTACATCAGAACATAAAAGTAAAACTGTAATCCATAAAAGGTCGGCAAGCTTGGAACAACCTCCCTGTCACAATCAGGGAGAGCACCACTTTCAGTACTTTCAAAGGACAATTGAAAACTTGGTTACTGGCAAATCAGATTTGCAACCATCTGTTGCCTAACAAAACAATTCAACTGTGGATTCACCATTTGAGTTTCTTTTTCAGTTATGTGTATGCAATGCCCTTGGGGATTTTATTTTATTAAACGGTTTAGTAGTCTTTACACAATAAACTTGTGTATGACAGCCTGTGCAATATTTACACTAGTGCATGTGCAAATGAGTGTATTGGGCAACGTGCAATACAACCTAGTACTGTAATTTGCAGTAACAACCAGGCACTGAAGCACTGAAGTACTTTTGCACTTAGCAATTGTCACTTTAATACAGTACTTTTGCACCTCAACGCCCATCATAAAACTCTTTTCATTTGTCAAGAAAGATGACTTTAAGCTTGCTTTTAGCTTGTTTTCATCTTGGAATATAGTACGTGCCATTGGATTAATATATATGCTGTTGGATTAAACTGGACAGTGTTCGGTACTTTCCCGGAGTAAGTGAGGTCATACCGGACTTTTCCATTACAAATGGGGAGGCCCATGGAATGAACTCAGTGGTGAAGACGATGGAATATGTCTAAAGATGATTCTAAAATGACAAGTATGATTAAATGAAGTATTAATGTGTTAAAAATTAAGAGTTGATTAGAAAAAGTATGTTACAAATAAGTGAAATGAATGATTATATCAGTTGTTTTTCATAAAGAGTGCAGAGTCAGAAGAAAAAGGAAGTGAAGAAGTTGTTTTTTATAAAGAGTGCAGAGTCAGAAGAAAGAGGAACTGAAGAAGTTGTTTTTCATAAAGAGTGCAGTTAGAGAGAAAGAGGAAGTGAAGAAGTGATGTTGCAACAAGGCAGAAGAGCTGATGATAAACAACTGATCAAATGATTAAGATGTGGTAAAATATGCAAATGAATAATAAGGAATGAAAATGTTTGTATATGATCATAATTGTTTTTATGTGAAAGAGAGTTGTAATGAAATGATTGAATATGATTGATGTGATTCTAAAGACATGATTTAGAAAAACGAATTCTCAGAAAAGTTGAAGTGTTAACAGAAAAGAGGAACTTAAGAAATAAGTTACTGGCAAAGGGCCGCAGATGGCTTCCAGTAAGGGAAGGAGAAGGGGGGAGGTTTTGAGTCACCAGCGTCCCCATGGTAACCAAGCTCATCTAAATACAAAGAATCAAGCTCATATATAAACTGTAAAACACCAGGAAACGGGGTTATTCTTCCAGGGAGAGGTGCTGTTGTCACTTCTCCCCTGCTACGAGGAGATCACAAGACTTGACCATCTTGTGAGCAGCAATTGGAATCGTGGAGTGAGAGGATTGGAGCCATAAGAGATCTTTTGAGAGAGTTTTCAACTCCCACTCAGGCCGTCCAGTCACGGAGTAGCAGAGCATTGGAGAATAATCACTGGCCTTAAGTCTGAGTGAGGAAGTTTCAACGTTTTCTCTCTCAAGGAACATCACATCCTACCAGAATGGATTAGATCAACTTTTGGTTGATTGAAGAAGGAATAAACTCTTATGTGGATTAATTTCCTGATGGATTACAACATCACACAAGGATCGTGGTCAGCTAACAACTAATAGCTGATGAAGAGGAAATCAAGTTCATCGAGCTGGGGACTTTAACATCAAAAACCTCTTTCCCTCACTCCTAGAAAAACTGTTAAGAAATCAATCCAGTCCAGTCAAAGTAAGATCAGACAGCATTATTGAATTAAAAACAAAAATCTCTGCCAATCATTATTTTGATTATACTTGAATTACTGTTGTGAAATTATCATCATATAACCTATTTTTGATTATGTTGTCGGCACTTGCAAAACCTGCAATAAATTTCCAAGCATGCAGTTAAAGTGTTAAGGCTCGGACATTGGATTTATTGATGCTTCTTAAGGTGTAAAAGTTAAAGTTTATTGCGTGTACAACATCAAAAAGTGCTCTAAAAGGTTAGTCTGGTTTTTAATGAAATTAACGCATCCTGGGGACTCGCTGTACGAGTCACTAAATTCAAAATCTAGCAACATTCCAAGAGCCCTGATCCATAAGAGGAGAGCTGCCGTTAACGGGCGTGGCCGGCTCGTATCCTGGTTCCAGAGAAGGCTATTCGACCGGGGTGCGAGATCAGCGTCAGCAGGGTGGACGTCCGGATGGAGGCAGTGAACGGCTAGACGAATCTCCTTGCCACCAGCTTGAACAGCCTTTGTGCAGCCCTGCCGGGTAATACCCGTGGAGACACAAAGGTCGGACCCCAGAGACGGAGAGCTGGTTTTAGTACACAAACGCACTCATCGGAGGGTGAGCGTGTGCCGCGTGTATCTAAAAAAATAATAACGGGATCTGACACGTTCCTTCACCTGTTGGCTGCTTATTAACTATCAATTATTGCTACTTTGAATTGTAAATATTTGTATGTATATTCTGTTTTAATTGTTTTTCTGTCATGATTAATTTATTTTGGTATGTTGTGTGGTCTTAGTCTGTTTCTGTGTTACTGGGACTACAGATGGAAATTAGCGTCCTTCTACCGTCATATTTACATGTAACAATGTTCATTAATATGCATTGTCCCATTTCAAATAAACTTATAGATAGATGGATAGATAGATAGATAGATAATGAATGTCTGGCTGGGGATGGTTCCAACACTTTTCTTTCGGACTGCAAATTGGTAATGACAAACTAAAAACACTGCTTTGAAATGTCCTGAGATCATTGAAACACCCCTGTTTCAAACATTGTTCCAGAGTCCCCATGAAAAGAAAAACTGGTGAACACTGGCACCTCTTGGATGTTTCAGCAGTGTGCATACACAGCAAATTCTGAATTTTATATTTAAAGGTTACAGTCAGGGTTTCAACTTAACAAAAAAATATGCTCAACAAAAAATGTAACAGGTAGCTGACATTTTTTCAAGGGTGGTAATAAATTAAGCAAAGTTTCTATTATGAGTTGGAATGGTGTGTCATTCCAGAACTCAACCCTTTTATTTCCTGTTAATTATGCAATTTTTTAATATTAATTTACTTTCTTAATGTATTTACTAGCGCATTGACCATGGGATCCACAGGCTGCAGCTTGTGTATAGTATAAAATGGGTAGCTGATGGTTTTCAAGAGTGGTAATAAATTAAGCAATGATTCTATTATGAGTTGAAATGTTGTGTGAGTCCAGAATGTTTTTAGAACCTTAGACCTCAACAGTTTTTAGAAGAGGAACTCAATCGCTGAGCTTGACATCAGCAACATCATTACCACACAAGGTCGGCCTAAACGAAGAGGAGCCTCAGCTTTGGAGGAACACCGTAGGTCACCACAGCCCTCGACTTATCACCGCACTTTGAACTGCAGCTCTGATAGCGATCAGGACCACACAGCCAGGCGGCATAAAAAAGCAACAGACTGGTCGAACTTGAAGGGGATCATCAGTGATGATGCAGACAGTAACTGATAGACATTTATCCTGACAGTGTGGAGGCTTTTTGGAGGCAAGCATTCATTTTATACATTCAGAGTTTTCGCTTTCAAATCTGTATTTTACATTAAAGTTGTATTTCACGTGAATTTTGGGTTTTGTAAATGACTTTTGATACTGAGGACTGTATTTCTGAATCTTTTTTGCAAACAATGCACAGATGTACAGTTGATCTCTTATTTTAATGATGAATATTGAACATTTTCTTCCAAATCTGTTGTAAAAGATGTTAAAACATATTATGTCCCAGTATTGTTTATAATAAAGGATACAGTGCATCTGGAAAGTATTCAGAGCACTTCACTATGTCCATAAATCCTTTTATATCCTGCTAATTACGTATTTTTTTATGTTAATGTATTGTCTTAATGTATTTATTAATTGTTTAAGTTCTTGTTATCATATACACGCTATTATTATTATCAGTGTTATTGTACTTGTTTTGTCATTTGATTTTGAAATGGACCACAATGAAAATGTATTTTCACTTTCTTGTGTCATCCATGTAGTTTTAACACAGTGGTGTCCAAAGTATTTCAGAAAGGGCCGAGAGGGTGCAGGTTTTCTTTGCAGCCACTGACTCCAGCAGGTGATTTCACCAGTTAACTCATCCCACCTGCTCAAAGTGATGTTAATCCTTTCTGGAATACTTTGGACACCACTGTTTTAACATATTTACAATGATTTTGTACTTACTAAATAAAATCACAGATGCACACACTCACACTTTTAATATATAGATGATTTACAGCCCCCTACTTGATTGGCATGTAAGTCCAGACTGTAAATATCAATGTCCATTGGTCAGTGTTGTTAGCTAATATTTTATATTTCTCCTATTAACGTTCAGTTTTGGTTCATCCTTGACCCAAAATATGTAAGCATACCAAACGGCAAATGTGAACTCTCCCCAGTTTGTGTGTGATTAAAACTGCACGCACACATGCAGCACTTTTTGTCTGTTCTGCTTTCTGCTGTAAGCAGGTGCTTTGAATCTGACAATCAGAGTGTCACGAAAGACATTAAAAGCACTACACTTTTTATTTATGGAGCATGACACTTACATCACTCATGGTAACAACATATTAACTAAACAATTTGAACTACAACACCATACATTAATAACACACAACACTATTAAACTATCATGAACCATGAACTCCTATGGTGCATTGCAGCATAATGTCCATTGTTTATTGGTTAGCTAAAATCACTAATTTCTCCCAAAGATTATGTCCTATCAACTTTCTATTTTTGCAGTGTTCACCCATGACCCAAAATACATAAGCATACCAAATGGCAAATGTCAGCTCTCCCCAGTTTTGCCATGATGGAAGCCACACGAATGCACGCATGCATGCTCAAAGACTTGAGCATGCATGGCTTGGCTATTGTAATATAGATATTTTTAGGTTCTTGTTATCATATACACACTATTATTGCCATTATTATTGTCAGTATTATTATTATTTTATTACTTCTATTTTATACTTTGATTTTTAAATAATAAGTGTTTTCACTTTCTTGTGTCATCCATGTATTTTAATGTTATTTACAATTATATTATTTATTTACATTGAACTTACAAAATAAAATCATGCACACACATACACTTTTAATATAAAGATGATTTACTGCCCCCTACTGGCCTGTTAATCCAGACCCAAAATACATAAGCATACCAAATAGTAAAATGTCAGCTGTCTCCAGTTGCATGTACTCAGAGCTGTTGCTTTTTTTTTTTTCTGCATTCTGCTGCAAGCAGGTGCTTTTAATTTTTACACATGCACAAACAGAGATGGTGGTGGAAGACAAACGTAATACTCTTTTCACTCATGGTAACAACAGCATGATGCTCAACTTAACTGACTAAACCAATTAAACTACAAAACACAATAAATCAGCAACACTAACAATGCTGTCAAACTAACATGGACTACAATAACATTTAAAACCCCCAAACCCCGAACTCCCATAGTGCATTGCAGCACAATGTCCATTGTGTACTGGTTACCTAAATTGCTAATTTCTCCACGAATATTAGTCACATCACCTTTCTGTTTTTGCATAATTCATCCTTGATGAAAAATACAGAAGCACACCAAATGGTAAATGTCAGCTCTCTCTCGTTTCTGTGTGATCGAAGCCATACACACACATGCATGCACACAGAGACCACTTGGCTATATTAACATTTTCAAGGTGATGCAGCCAGAGGTGGCTTGCACTTGTGAGGACAGTTGAATTTACTGCAAAAATTCTCAGAAAAGATGTGGGAGGTCGATGATGGCAGTGAAGTGTACATTCAGTTCATGGTCAGCCCCTCTGGTGTACATTCCTGCAATGATCATAACAGTTATGTTAATGTATTAATTCATTTTCTATACCCGCTTATTCCAATTAAGGTTCATGGGGGCGATGGAACCTACTCCAGTGGTCACTGGGTGACAGGTAGGTTACTCCAAGGATGTGATGTCAGTTGTTCTTGGGGATAACAATTACACACTCCTTCAAAATGTTCAATATTTTCAAGGTGAAGAAGCCAGAGGTGGCTCGCAGATGTGAGGCCAGTTGGATTTACTGCAAATTTCTCAGAAAATATATGGGGGCTCAATGATGGCAGTGAAGTGAATTTGGTGACAGGTGGTTGCTCCCAGGATGTGATGTCTGTCGATCTTGGGGATAACAATTGCATGCTCCCTCAAAATTGTGCTGTGTGATCAATTTTAAAATAAAATAAAAAACATTTTATTTTAGGGTGCTTCTTTTATTATTATTTCTATCAGTCCAAGGCACACCTGTACAATGTTACACCAAACAGGTGGATGGGTGGATTATCAAGTTGATTATCTCATCACTTTTTCAGCACAATTTGAGAGAAATAAGTTTTGTGTACAGGGAAGAATTCTTATGTCTTTTACTTTAACAGAAGAAAATGGGAACAAAAATAAAACTGCTGCATTTATATTTTCATTGAGCACTTCAATAGGTTCATTAGGGGAATGTTTTTTTTTTTTTTTTTTTTTTTTACAATAAAAGCAGGAAAATTGACATTCATGACAATGGGTTTGTGTTTGAAAACGTTCCTCGTGTGACTCATCCATTTGTCCTCGACTCTCTTTTCATTCTCATCTTTGTGTCTGTCCACAAAACAAAGAAAAAAAGAAAGATACAAAAAGCATAAAATGGCACCTCCGCATGAGGGCAAAAAAAAAAACAGCAGTCCCAAACTGCGACTGCTCTGGTTTTCATTGTGAAAGTTTTTCTCGAGAGCACCACTGTTGCTCTTTCCCAGGATCCCACAAGGTTTACTCAAAAGAAGTGAAGACAAGAGGGACTTTGATCAGAAAAAATGTTTCCACCCCTTGGTGTAAGTATTGAGAAGAAGCTGAAAAAGAAAAGGAAAAAATGTTTATATGTGAGAGGGTGAGCAGGGGGCATACATTTTAGAATAGCCTGTCTTTGAAGAAACACTTCTGTCATAAATTCCAACCATCTGTTCACCTACATTCTCTGATTTTTTTTTTTTTTTTTTTTTTTTTTATGGCAGGAAGAAGGAATGCTGAGAAAAATAAATAACTCATACAGAAGTAGTGCAAGTAATGAAATATTCACAGTTGTGCTGTAAGCCATTTTATAATATAAAACTGGATGATAAAAACATGCAATAGCACTTGAATATCAAAATGCTAAATATTATAAACTTCAGAAGACATTTTATAGATTAAGATATTAATTTGCAGCATGCAACTGAACCTACAGGAATGACATCAATACCACAGTGATTGATACACAGTCATATAAAAGCGGTGCTGCTTCTAAGCACCATGTGAGAGTCATCAACACCTCATGCTGATGACCTTTCATTCTGCAGCGGCGCAGTAACTTGAAGGAATAATCTTCCTGCTGATTTTATTCCTGTGATGAATGACTGCTCATTAGTGTAAGCTACCCTTGAAAAAGCTGGAATTACACTATGAGTATTTCTGATTCAGAAGGATTTGCAACAGGCTGATCAGTGGTGTGTTTAAAACTTTAAGCTCGTGCTCGTACCTGTGGCAGTCATGACTGTATTGGTGACAAAACAGTTCTCAGTTTCACTTAATGTATTTTAATCCAGTTTGATTAGACACTGAGCGGTTCTATACTGAATTACACCCCGGACGAGACCCTTCTAAGAGACCCGCCCCCTCAAAAGAAATTGCACCAACAGCATTTTTTATTTTATTGTTCTTTTTAATATTGTAGAAGTGCCCCTAAAATTGCAATTGAATTTGACATCAAAAGACAGTAGGCTACAATATAATTCTTATATAAAACATCCATGAAATGCAAATTGAATAAACATGCCCCATGCTAAATGTCTGTCATTACACACTATATTAATCTGTCTTTCAGGGAGGAACAATTAGCTCCTTGGTTACTGCCTTGAGTTCTATGCTTGGCACACTTTTAGTTATGACTGGTAAACTATGCTTTGTCACAAAATAGAGTTCATCTTTGAAACTACCTAAAGATATGAAAATTCCATTGGCTAATTACAGGGCCCAAAGTAGCATAAATAGCATAGTAGCATAAGGCTAGAGGTCTAGAACAAAAATGGTGTAGTCAAAATTAGAAGTACTCCACCTCACGTGGCACGATGCTATTCTAGACTATAAGCATACAATACTAGCTACTTCAAAGTTTTTGTTTGACACATTGGCAACACTTATTCATGGACAACCACCTGTGAATCGCTCTCCTTTTACAGCCCAATATTTTTTTTAGATTACTTTGAGAAGAAAATAGATGATATTAGGTTAAATATAATGTACCATGCCTTATTCCAGCCACTACACCCTGTTATCAAGGTGGGTACCATCCCTGGTACAATGAGGCAAATAAGTATATAAAGTTGGCACTATATAAATGAAATAAATTGAACTGAATTCCCTCAGTAAGAACATTGTGGGTTGTGGCTGGGTCTTCCAGCATGACAATGTGTCAAAATATACAGACAGGGAACCTAAGTAGTGCCGGTGCAAAGACCCACACACCGATGGACCACTGGACCATAGATGGGGACAAATGTTCATCTGTGTTGGGTAATTAAGGACAGTTGGTGTGAAAATGACAATTATGTAGTTGTGCTAGTTGTTGTATGCCTGTATATATGTGATGGAGGTGTCTCCATGTCTCCCTCAAGGGAGGTTCACAAACACAGGTCGAGAAAATTTAGGTTCCTGTGTGGCATCTTAGCTGCTCCTAGTACTGCATTCTTCTGAACTGAGACTTCAGATGTTGTAGCCATTCTCCTAATTTGTGGGTCATAATCTCAAGAGTGCCTATTCCCAGTGGGACCACTTTGCCCTTTACCTTCTACATCATTTCTTGCTCTTCTTTCAACCCCTGGCCTGGATGGTCAGCCCCTGGTACTTCTCAGTGTTCCCATACTCTTTTTTTGATGTTGCTGTCTTTTGGAATTGCAACATCTGTCACAACTGTCCTTTTCTGCTCCTTTTGAACTAACTCTATGTCTGCTTGGTTGGCCATGACCTGTCTATCTAAAAGTTGAGTCCCACAGCAAATTAGCTCCGTAGTTCTCATTGACCTTTGATAGAGTTCCCATTTGGACTTTAGTGCTTCCGGTCTGTCTTCAGCACAGAGGTTTATGCACATGATCCCAGCTACTTGGTAAATGGTAAAGATTGGGTCAAAGAGTATTCCTCTGTGTCAGAGGTGGGCACAGTTCTGCTACTCTGCTAATTAGCGAACCTAACTTTTTTGTTAGCATATTAGCTTTTCAGCTAACTTCAAAAACCATCAGCGGGCCAATTAGCTTCCACTAAATTTAGTTTCGCTAACTTTTAGTCCGCTAATGCTTTTTTGCTGGCATAGTAAGCAAAGCCAAATGGTCAGAAAAATCTGTGTACCCTAAAATCACACATTAGTTTCTTTTAGAGGTGGGCAGATCAATCCTAATATCGATAATATCGATACCAACGCTGGTATTGATATTGAACGATCCTCGTGTAAAAAGATCGATACTCAAGCTTTTTTTCTCTCCCGCACACACTGACTACGTTTACATGCAGCCAATAACCCTTTCATAACCGGAATATTAGCAATAACCCGGTTGCGCACGGCCATGTAAACACCCACAAAAACCCGAATATGCTCATATTCCGGTTTTTAAAAACCCGAATAAGACCCCTGGGTTACTCCTTTTCTAACCCGAATATCAGGTCATATAAACGCGCATTGGGATATCCCCTTAGAAAGGAACATTATTTTGTGTTCTGCGCATGTCCTATCCGCAAGGAATCTTGGTCTTTTGAGTATGGCAACTACTTGTATGCGGCGCATGCAGCCCACTGGACACCACAGAAGCAGAGATAAACAGAGCATTGTGTTCTGCATCCTTATCAGGCGGGCCGGTCGCGGCACCGGTCACCGCGATTGCTCTGCCTCCGATGCGCTTACTGAGTCTGCGGGCTCAGTAAAC
Source organism: Thalassophryne amazonica (assembly GCF_902500255.1). Taxonomy (NCBI): domain Eukaryota; kingdom Metazoa; phylum Chordata; class Actinopteri; order Batrachoidiformes; family Batrachoididae; genus Thalassophryne; species Thalassophryne amazonica. The sequence goes on from NC_047103.1 coordinate 69,421,183, forward strand.
GCCGCAGCGGGCCACTCATACCACCCCCCTCACACCGCTCCCCTCTCTGCTGTGCGGAGCTGCGCCAACTGTGGAGACTGCGCTCGCTGTTTTGATGCATAGGCAGCCCGCAAGGATAGATTTCTTGCGGAAAAAATCCACAGCCCCGCAGGGTCTCAGTATACCGCAGCCGCAGAGCTCTATGGCCATGACTTGGATTCTTTGCGGGTCCCGCATCCATACCCCCGGAGGCAGTGATCGAAGGGAGAGTATGTGCATTGTGTTCTGTATGTGTCTATTTATAATCTTCTCGCCCAGAAGAAAAAACAGAGTGTTTACACAGGAGAGAAAAGTGAGAACATGTTAATGCCTGTTTGAGAAAAGTGTATAAAGTGTGCAGTGAGGGGTTTTACACGAAGCAGGATTACATGAAGCAGGATTTGCACGAACGCCAGACCAAATTAAGCACCGGTGGAAGACGTGCGTCGCTGTTTAGATGGGGATATTCCAAATGATACCAATGACCATGTATACAGGTGTAACTCTGTCTGCTTAAGCATGTAAATGGGTTATTCCTAATGATTCAGAAACCAGAATATTGACTTTAACCTGAATATTAACGGCATGTAAATGTAGTCACTGACTGCTGCGTACGGAGATTCATCAAAGTCTACTCTCTGTCTCTAAGAGCAGCGCTGCGCTGTCACACAACACGGAGCAGCGCACCCTCCCCCCTCTGGCCTTTTGTTGTTGCGCCATCACATTGCTCAGCGGCACCAGCCAACAGCTATGCAGGTAGGCTCAGCCTGGCCCGCCCACTCAGCGCTCTCTTCGAGTCAACATGTGACACTGTGAACATGATACTGTTCTTAAATAAAAACCTCTAATCCTTTGTTATCAACAGGGGGACAGAATGTATTCTTTCTTTATTCATACTTTCTTTATTTAATTTTCACTTATTGTTTTTATTTTGTTTAACTGATAAACTCCACCACCCACCAGCGTGCGGTTTTGCGCAATTATTTTTGTCAGAAACTGCACAGTATATATGAAACAATTCCAACTTGTTATACCTCTTTGGAATCAGGACACCTCAAAGAAAGTGACCACATAATCCAAACAAAGTCAACTATCCACCACAAAAGCCAAAAACCAATAATTTGTGATGAATTTACGATTCATAATTTTGTCCGGTGTTCTGAAGGTCCATATCAGTCCAAATCGGGGCATGAATGGGCTCATTTTGTCCGTAACAATCCATGGAAAAAGAATATGTAGTTGTATTTTCCATAAAGTAAGATCGTTTGAAGAAATAATCCATTTTTGTCATATTTTTGTAACAAAAAGATGAGAAAAAACAAGTGTGTTTCGCATTACTGTACATCAGTTGACGCCATTACTGAGTTACGACCAGTACGCTTGATTTCCCACTGCTCTTGGCTTCAAAATGGCACCATGATTATTGGAGATGTCGGTGCACAGAGGGAGGAAATTCCTTATTCTTTGTATTATTTTCTTGTATTGTTCCACTTGAAAAAAAAAGAACAAGTTTGGAACTGTTTACAATATTTGTTGTGGTGTGTTAGTTTTTCTCTATTATGGTTTGTCAGCTCTCTAACCTGAGAAGATTGTTTTAATTTGCTTTCAGTTCTATTTTTTTACACTCTTTATTTAAGAAACAATGTAGAGAAGTGCACTGAAGGGAAGAAATTCCTTATTTTTTGTATTATTTTATTGTATTGTTTGATTTGAAAAACAAAATAAGTTTGAAACTGTTTACAGTATTTGTTGTGGTGTGTTAATTTTGTTGTATTGTAGTTTGTCAGCCCTCTACCTCAGGAGATTTTGTTTTAAGTTGTGTTGAGTGATATTTTTTAAACAAAAATGTTGATTGTGATAATAAAGTATTTTGTCATCACATACAATGTTTGGCAAAATTCTTTCCTAAGTCTTTTGGATCCTTTAGATCTATGAAGCTTAAATATGAAAAAGTATTGGTATCAGCATCGATATCAGCGATACTGGGCCTGTATTTACTTGGTATCGGATCAATACCAAAATTCCCGGTGTCGCCCACCTCTAGTTTCTCTCTGTTGTGTTTTGCAGCAGTCAGGCAGCTGTGAGGATCTGAGCTCAACCCTACCCCAGCAGAAGCGACCTGCCTGCTACGAAGAAGAGAAGAGAACATCATTCACATTCACAGCATAAACAACATAAACACAAATGCAGGTTTGACTTATAGTTAATTTAAAAACCAAACTAATTACGGACAGTTTAGTGATATTAATGTGAACTGTCATTTTTACAAAGTGAAAATATAACAAATGTCTTTTAGTTTTAAAATTATACACTGATTCTGAATGTTTGAGCATTAAAACTCACAGATGCCCAAAGGCATTATGGGAAATTGAGCCTCCTCATCACTGGTTGGTTGGCTGTAAAAAAAGCAACACACAAGTTACTGTAATGTGTGTGTGTTGTTTTTTACAAATAAGTCTGTATTTGTAAATATGTATTTTTTTCATTTGTAAGAAAAAAGGCATTTGCAAAACGGAAAATTCTGTTTAAGTGTGATACAGGAGCGCACAGTATGGTGACTGTATGACAGGGAATGAATGAATGAGTTTATTCGGCACACAATTCAACAACAAAAACAAAAAAACTCATAACAAAGCAACTTTACAAAAGTCCTGCATGGCCGAAAGGGTGAGGGCAGTAGCAGAGCTTATAAATACCCACCACTTATACTAAAAAATAAACATATACGCACAAACAAAATTTCATAAATACATATCTGCACAAGATAATGTTTTCATTATCGGATTATCTTTTTAGATAAATTTAAAAGCCATCATCGGACTAATTATTTTCCCATGAATTACCTTCCAATAACTTTTAAACTGATAACGTGCTAAACTAAGCTGAACAGTGAAAAACATTTTCAAAACTGTTAAAGCTGTTGAGACCTACCTGTTAAAAGTTTCCTAATAGGCATGTTGTTCTACTCTCCGCAAACAGAAACCACTCTATCATCTGTAAGCAAAGAAGAACTGGTGACCAAAAAAAATTTCCTTTAACACCATACTAATATATTCGCAATGTCACCAAGTCATCCAGAGGCATACATGTTTAACTTATGGTTGAAATTTTAATCCCTCATTTTAGACAAGTTATTTAAAATTATTGTCATGTCTGAAGTTTATAAAGTGAAAATATCAGATATATGTTTTCGTTTTAAAGTAATGTGCTAATTATTAAGGTTTTGTGAGCACATGCTGTGTCAGGCAGCAATGCATTATGGGTAGCACAAGGTAATCTCAGACGTTCACGACAGGACAAATGCATTTCAGACACTCTGTTCAGGGTCCACAGATAACAGCATTAAACTCTAGTGCCTAAAACTCTTGTGAATATATTCTCTGGGTTTATAGACGTTAGTGTATTTGCGTTTGTTAAATTCCACGCATCTTAAATGTAGCAGACACGGATTATCTGGAATTTTGTTTGACATTTTTTCAAGGCCGCTACTGCCATCTACTGGCCAGGAGTGTTCATGGCAGTATTAAACGTCTGGGTACATGGCTGCTCTCAAAGTGTTGGTATTGTCCATTGTCCAGGCACTTTTTGTGTGCATATATTTGTTAACTTTGTATTCTAAAACTACGGTTAGAAGAAATTCCGACTCCTTATCGGTCCACACGAATGAGGTTGGCGCCATCTTTTTAGTTTTTGTGGAAGTGACGACAAGAGAATAAGGCTCCTGATTGGATATAATTTTAATCAGTACCGCCACCCAAAGGTTTGGCAGACTAATTACAACACATTTATACGGTTCGATGTGGATGGATTTTTTTTTTAAACGACGTAGTGTGGATGAAGTTTTTTCCCCAAACTGAAAGGGTAAGATATTCGGTTTTACAAATACCCGACAACGTGTGTACATGGCCTTATGTCTGTGAAAGGCACTATAGGTGTTTCGGCTACTTCCTGTAGCCTTCCTCAGAAGCGCTTCTGAGGAAGGTTACAGGAAGTAGCCGAAACATGTAAAGCAGGTAAAACAATCTTTCCTGTCTGACTAAAAGAACTGTTGAAATAGTTAACTTAAGAAGACAGTATGAAATTTCACAAATGTTAACAAAATTAATATGCACTTTCCAGCTCAGTTTATCATCAATAACAACAGCAAGAAATTTTGTATCAGTTACAGTTTCAATTTCAATATCATTTAATAATAAATTTCTGTAGGAAATCCTGGACTTGTTTCCAAATATAATACACTTTGTCTTACCAAAGTGGAGTGATAATTTGTTTGAATCAAACCATTGTTTAAACTTCTGTAGTTCCTTCTCCATCATGTCCAAGGCCTGTCCCAAGTGATCCCCACTACAAAACACAGCCATATCATCAGCAAACAAAATACAACTGATGGACTTGGAAACCAAACATATGTCATTATTATACAGAAAAAACAACAACGGCCCCAGAACTGAACCCTGGGGCACCCCACAAGTAATTTTCATGAGTTCAGATTTTGCCCCACCAATATGTACACACTGATATCTATTGTATAAACAGCTAACTATCCAATCATATGCCAATCCCCTGATACCATACCTCTGTAGTTTGTCCAATAGCACAGTGTGGTCTATAGTATCAAATGTTTTCTGTAAATCACGAAAAACCCCAACAGTATATTGCTTATTTTCAATTGCATTTGTAATCTGTTCAACAAAATCAATTACAGCCAGTGAAGTAGTGTGATTTTTTCTAAAACCATATTGCTGTTCACTAAGGATGTGATGTTTAGTTATGAAATCATATAACCTCTTTAAAAATACCTTTTCCAAAATTTTGGAAAATTGTGCAGGAGTGAGATTGGGCTATAATTTGAGAAGTCATGTTTGCCTCCAAATTTAAACAGCAGCATCACTTTAGCCAATTTCATTCTGAAAGGAAATTTCCCAGTCATTAGTGATAGGTTACAAATATACATAAAGGGTCTAACAAAATAATCAATAATATTTTTAATCAAAGACATATCAAAACTATTACTATCAATTGATCTTTTCCCCTTGAGGTTATGAACAATATCAATTATTTCATACTCATCAGTTTCTTTAATGAACATTGAATCCTGAATTTTATTAACTGTTTTACAGTAATCAAAAGAACGCAGTCCAGAAGACAATCAAATCAGCTAAATTTTTACCCACATTTACAAAGTAATCATTAAAATGATCTGCTATAGCTTTATTTTCCTTAACAACTGTACCAGTACTTGTGTAAAAAAGGGCAGGATATTCTTTAACACCTTTTCTCTTATTTATGATTTCATTTAAAATCTTCCAAGTACCCTTAATGTTTGTTTTATTTTTTCTGATAAATCACTATAATACTGCCTTTTACAAGATCGCATAATATTAGTTAGTTTATTTTTATATGTCTTACATCTTTTCTCAGCATCAAATGTTCTTAGTTTTAAGAATTGCTTGTACATAAAATTTTTCTTTTTACATGCATTTTGCAGTCCCTTAGTAATCCACGGTTTGTCAACATTTTGCTTATTTCCAACATTTGATACCAAAGGGCAATGTTTATCATATAAATTACAGATAATAGAAATGAATGACTCATAGGATCAATATCCTCAATGTAAATGTCACTCCAGTTTTGATCCCTTAAGTCCATTCTAAGATTTTCCAAAGTCTCCTCTGTTATTTTCCTCTTGAAATTTGTACTTTCAGTATGGTCAATTTTGTCAATTAAAGAATTCAAAACTACAAAAACCGGCAAATGATCACTGATATCTCTAATAAGCAATCCCCCCTCTAAATTCCCCACGGTAACATTTGTAAATATATTGTCAATAAGTGTCGCTGTGTTCACAGTTATCCTATTTGGATGAGTAATTACTGGATACATTCCCAAACAAAACACAGAATTTATAAATTCAGATATGCATTTGACCGTGAGGATTTAAGAAGTCAATGTTGAAGTCTCCACAAACTAATACAGACTTATTTTTAATAATGTTGTACCGTACATCTCAATCAACTTTCCCACAAAAATTTTTATGTTTGATCCTGGTGCTCTGTAAACACAAGTTACAATTATATTTTTTTGATTTTTCGCATTTAATTTCCACAGTGACACATTCCATGATGTTTTCCAAAGAGAAACACATGTTTTGAATGATTTCACAGTGATAAGCAGAATTAACATAAAGTGCCACACCGCCACCCCGTTTGTTCTTCCTATTTATTGGGAAGAAATCATAACCCTCAAACTAGACAATGTCCATATGCTCCTCTTTCAACCACGTCTCAGAAACTGCGATAACTGAAAACTGTTTATTTGCACTATTTAAACAATCCTAAATTTTTGACAAGTTCATGAGAAGACTTCTTCTATTAAAATGTATGATGGAGAATGTCCCATTTAACACAGTAAGTTTGCTAAATTGTTCCTCAGAAAAAATAATTGCAATGATGAGTAATATTTTTAAGAAAAAAACAATCCGGATCTATATTATATTCAATATTATGAAATCTATGTTCAGTGTAATCAATTTTTTTTAACTGGAGCTCCTGTGCAGGAGTAAATTGATAAGAATCAGTTGTCATAAAGATAAAAAAAAAAAATGTGATCCACAAACCAAAAATGCGGCTAAACAATGTCTAGCTGCTAGATGTGAATATATTTGTGACATAAATTTTTGAAAAATGTGTCCCATAGCGAAAGAAAACAAACAAATCAACCACAAAAGAAATCACTACAAGTAAACGAAAAAGAACCAATAATAAGCATTGTCCTCCTTAGGAAGCAGTCACTTAAATTTGTCCAGATCCGAGAGCTCTCTTATTATCATAACTTTTGCTTCCTCCAGAGATCCATTTAGTTGAATGCTATTTACACTCCTATCCAATACATGGCAGTGTTCTATGCATTTTGGGTCAAAATGCATAGAACACTGCTCCTGTATCACTGTAAAAATGACAGTTAACGTTTATATCAATAAACCATCCGGAATTCATTTGTGTTTTAAATCAAACCATAAGTCAAACCTGCTTTTCTGTTTATGCCTTTTGCCCATGCCTGGCGTACTGTATGCTGTGAATGTAAATGACTCTTCCTTACAGCAGTGAGCAGTGAGCAGGGCGCACAAAGACAGGAGGTCTAAAAACTTAGCAGTTATTGGTTAGCTGTAGCTTCCGCTAATTTTTTTTGTCAGTTTATCGTCATAAAATTAAACTTGTCAGTTAGCGGATTAGTGGTTATCGAAGCTTACTTTTTGGTTGCTGTGCCCACCACTGAGTATATACTTCATACATGTACATCAGGTGGTATTGTCTTATGTTCATTTTTATATTTGAACATCTCTGGTCCTGTAGATTGAGGTTATTACAATTTGTAGATTTTCATTTGTCCTCACTCTGCTGTATTTTTTATGCCTGCACTTTAACATCATTCAGTGTTGATTGATATTCAGAGGCTTGTCAGTTTAATGCAGTGAGGCTTCTGAGTGTTGATTGTTTCACACACTGTACTGTAAAGAGAAAGCAATCCAGCTATGTGCAAAAGCATTCATTTTCCAATAATTTATGGTTCTCCATGTTATCACACCTTCACAATTTTTCTTTCACACACTTCTGCCTTGTAGACAAACATCATCATTTTATGTGATGACATTTCTAAAATGCTCACAGGTAAAAATACAGCAGCCTGGATGGAATTTCTGTCTCTTGCTGTCTCTTTCATTCTTTGTCTCACTCATTCTCTGTAGACATGTTGCATCTGTGTTGCCCCAGGCTGATATATAATGCTTACAATTTTTAGAAATCCATGGAATTGATATGCTGGTCTCTGAACGCTATTGACACCATTTTTTCTACAAGAAGGTCAGGACCCGGGGATCCTACCTGCCAGATGGAACATATCCTGCGGGCTATGTCCTCGGCTCCTGGGGGTCTTGGCGTGTTGCATGCTTTGCGCCTTTCTCCATTGAGGATGTCGAGGATTTATTCATTTTTGGTCTCATGGCAGCAGGGCTGGTACTTTTTGGCTTATGTGCTGCCCTGATCTACCGGAAAATTGGCAAGACGGTGGCATCAAGAGCCACGGGCCCTCGCTTGTCCATCATGATTAACGAGGTTGGCAAGGCAGTGCATTCTCAGACTGCATTGACTCTTGAACTCAGATGCAAATTGGATGACACCTTAGAGCTGATTCGTGCCTTGCAGTTGAAGCTGAAGCTTTCGGAGGCTGGTGAATATTCTTAATTCATAATTGGGAATATTCTTAATTCATAATTGGGATTTGGCTGTTCAAGTGGAACTGTTAAAAAGTGTTTTTCACTGCTCAGCTACAACACTACAGGCTATCTAGCCTCAAGGTCAATTGCTCACTGTTTACCTCCAGAGGAATTTATTCAGGCCTTGGTGAGATTATTCGGCTCCATTCTTATCTCAACTCACAAAGACAATAACTGACTTACACATGGACTGAAGCATGCAACCAGTTTCTCCTTTTACCTCTCTTTCTGCCCCCCCCGCGGCAGGCCCCTGTTCTTCCCAAGCTGGCAGGCGGTGCGACTTCAGTTGCAGCGGCTACCAACACACTCACATCGCCTCAATTTGGGAAACGGACTGTTTCAAGTTTAGTGCACATGAACAATGTCAAATATATATGTGTTGTCCTAATTCTGATGTGTGCCATTATTACGTAAAAAAGTAATAATTGTGGATTAATTGCTGTTTGTATGTAGAATGTGAGTGCGGAAATCTCGTTGTTGTAATGACAATGATAATAAAATCTATCTATCTATCTATCTATCTATCTATCTATCTATCTATCTATCTATCTATCTATCTATCTATCCCCACCTCTCAAAAGTAACTATTGGTCTGTCAGATCGACATAGGTTAAACATGAGCATTCCCTTGGCACTTTTTCAGCCGCTGGGTTCCTCAACAATGAGGCTCCTGTATGCTGGATCAGGCCCAGAGAAATGTGCCACATGACCAAAATATCCTACAGTAGATGTACCCAAGGAGCCTCCAAAGAGAACTAGTACCCAGGACATCCAGCTGTCACCTTAAGACACTGGAGTGCATCCACGTCTTAAAGCTGTATGTTAAGATCAGAAGCACCAGGGGCCTCATGTACAAAGCATGCTTCTACAGAAAATGCCCGTCTCCACATCCATGTGCAAATGTATCAAAGGTGACGTGAGCATGGAAATGTGAGGTGCATCACACAAAAAAAAGGCTGTTGTGCGTACGTTTCTACAGCTATTGTTCCACTGTGGACATGTAAGAGTGACATGCACATCAGAGACATACTGATGAACATTTAACATACTCACGTGTTTGAATTCACGAGGATGAATCTAAAAGCACGTGCAAAGTGATGAGTAAAATGGCACTAACAGTGGTTGTTAAAGCACCTTGCAAATCAAAACAACGTGAGCGTGTACTCGGGGAACACGAGGATTTACTTGCAAATGACAATTGGCTCATAAACCAATTTCGATTACCAAGGCCACTGTTACTGGAGTTGTGCACAGAAATGTTGTCGGCCCAGAGTGCAGTACGGCAAGGAGCCAGGTGGGTGTCTGTGCGCACACAGGTGCTGACTATGCTGGACATCATGGTATCAGGGGCATTCCAGCGTGAGCTAGCTGATCGGTCAGGAGTGTGCCAGTGAACCTTGCACCAAGCCATGTCAGCTGTGTGGAACACAATCTTTCGAATCTCATCCAGGTACAGTACATTCCAACATTACAGCACATTTTGCAGTGAGAGCCGGTTTCCTGAATGTAATCGGAGCTATTAACTACACACTTGTTGCTATAAAGGTGCCATCACATGATGAATTTGTTTCTGTTAATAGGAAACATTTACATTCCATCAATGTTCAAATCATTTAACACACTCACACGTTAGCAATTATATGGATGGATGTAAAAGCAAAAAAAAAGTGATGCGTAAATTAGCACTAACAGTGGCTGTGTTAAAATAGTTTATTTGTGTAATTGTTCTGAACGAAAACCAGAGCAGACATATTTGGGCATGTGCACATTCGAATATGGTTTTATTATTATTAATATGCATATGTTGCGGACATGAATGAGCGAAGCTCGTCAGCATCTCACCATGTCATTTAGGTCCTTCAGACTTTATTTTTAGTTAATGCTTCAGCAGAGCATTAGCATGGCAAAAACCTTTCAGCTTCTGGGGTAGCCCCCCCCAGACCCCACGCCTGTTTAAGCATTTTTCTTTATTTGCCTCTCACATGCCTGGAAAAGCTCCTCGCCATCTAACCATGTCCTTTACGTCCTTCAGACTTTTTTCAGTAAAATTGCTCTTGGGAGCATGAGCATGACTAAAACCTTTCAGCTTCTGGGGGGCTCTGCCCCCCTCCCCAGACCCCCCCACCTTTTTAAGCATTTTCCTTATTTTTCCTTTCAGCTTCTGGACGAGCTCTGCCCCCATACTCCCCACCTTTTTAAGCATTTTTCTTTTTTTGCTTTTCAGATGACCCCCCCAATTACAGCCCTCTTAATCCCCTGCCACTTTAATCATTTTTTTAAATCTAGATGTAAATGAATATTAAAAGTCTTCAGCTAGTTGACAGTAGGGCTGCACAATATGGTCAAATTATCATATCTCAATATTGTCATATAAATTGTCATGTAAATTTCACTTACAGTATATACATGCTGTCCATATTCTTGAGCCACTTAGGTGGGTAGGGAGAGTTCCCATGGGATCAAAAAGCTTCTCAAACTTCCATCCCTGGTTCTCAAGACCAGGCACCTAAGTGGTTCTACTCTCCATTTTTTTTAAAGATATTTAGTATGTGTACCTTAGTAACACTAGTAGAGTTCCACCTTAAATTTGGAACGTATAATAGAATATATGCCTTACTGAATTTTCACATCACTATGATATACGATATGACTATGATTTGACACAAAGTGCAGCAACAGTGGAAATTAAACATTCTTAAACAAAACAGTAATAATACCACACTCATTTTGCACTCATCATAAGGTAGGATACTGTGCCCTCCAAAAGTATTGGAACACTTGGTATTTCACACATTTTAATTTGTTTATGCCATTTTAAATACAAGAAATACAAAAAAAAAAAAAAAAAAAAAAATCTAAAATTATCTTCCTCAAATTCAAAATGAAAGCAAATCTCTAAAACTTGATAAAACCTGTAAATAATAATCACTTTTATTGCCAGTTTTCTATAGACAAGTCAGGGGATGGAAACATGGACATTTCACTGAATATGTCTTGGACTTTATTTACATCAGTTATGAAGAAATACAAAAGTTTCTTTCACCAAAACATCAAATCTAGGCTTTCATCTCAAATGTACTTTCTGTGAAATTGTAGCTGAACTTTCAGGTCTTCTTTTTAAGAAAATCCTTTTCTACACCACTTCATCAGGAAGCTGGATTTTATATTTTTAATTCATTTATATCAAGCTGTAGAGATTTGCTTTCAGTTTGAGTTAAGGAAGATAATTTTAGAAAAAAATGTATTTGAAATGGAGTAAACAAATTAAAATGTGTGAAATACAAAGTGTTCCAATACTTTTGAGGGCAATTGAGAAACACTGAGGAGCAGCATTTTACATCTCATATGTAGTGCAGCAGATAAGAGAATATTTAGAGTGGAATCCTGCAAATGGTGACACAAGCATCACATTCGGCACAGATAATCCATAGACATGAACTCTTTAAAAAAAATGATTGGCCACTTGAATTTTCAATAGGCAGCCAGATAGGGGTCAATTGAAGAATTACACAAGTCAAAATTAAAAGATGCTCCAATCATATATAAAACTACACCACATTATTTGCCTGATCATAAAGATTTCAAAAAGGTATAGTTTGGACAATCTGTGACTGAATGTTATGGAGTTATGAGGTAAAAGCAGCAAGAATGGTGACAAAGGTCAGTTTCAGTTTGTACAGGCGTCAAAAGTTAAAGTTGCTCCATTAATTTCAATTTCAATTCAATTTATTTCCTTTATATAGTGCCAAATCACAACAAAGTTGCCTCAAGGCGCTTCACACAGGTAAGGTCTAACCTTACCAACCCCCAGAGCAACAGTGGTGGATTAGTGGAACAGTGGTAATTAATTTTGCTCCAGTTGTATTTGTGCTGAATTTGATGCTTGTATCACCATTTCAAGGATTGTTTCAGTTATCTGCTGCACTAATAAGCTAACATAGCATGAACCAGCTGCTGTCTGTTAGCTTAAACATGTATATAAGTCAACCTGAATTAAAGGAGAAATGCTGTTCTTAACAACCTGGACCTGATTTCTGGCATAAAATACAGTAGTTTACTCACCAATATAAGTTTGGTGTGATTAGAAGTCCATAGTTCAAACGACGTGTTCAGTTCAAATCTGAAGCAAACATTTTTCTGTTTCTACTAAGGTGGATTAGAACATTTTGTGGTACACAGCACAAACTACTGGACAGGAAGAACCTAGCAGTCAATGTGACTCACTAATTTGAAAATGCAGGTCTTTCAACCAGACGTGTGGTGCCATGACATGTCAATCATCTGTGTCAAATCAGAATTCAGGGGAGTCCAATGAAACCCTGGCCTCTGCTCTAGCTCCACCCATGCCAGGAAGTGTTCATCATTTCCTGTTTCACTGTGACTGAGAATTTGGCACTTCCTGCTTGAGTGTGAGCTTGCCACTGAGTTCCCGCGAGATTCCATGGGATCTCGTCTGTCAATCCAGGAAGTATTTGACATTTGAACATTTCCTGTTTTATTGTGGATTTGAATTTTTGCTCTTCCTGTTTAGGACACCCTGTACCATGAGTGAGCTTTGTGCCATTGCGCGCCGCTTTGCTCATATTCTTTTTATTTTGGCTTGATGGTGAGCTGCAGAGCTTCTTAACAGGCTTCCTGTGTTCTGTATTTGTCAATAAATGTGTGTGTATATTGTGAATGTCACACTGTCAGCAGAGGTGCGCCTCACCTTTTAAATGTCAGTGTCTGCACACTGGTTGCGTGTCGGCCTCACACACTTATGGTCTGTTGCTCCCTCAAACATTTTTTCAGTGTCATGATTAATCTGTTTAACAGCATACCAAATAAAAAAAAAACTACTCCTGCGTGTCTCCACGTAATTTCCAATCATCTATAGTATAATTTTTCTGTGTTCATATTGTCTGATATGACATCGTGGGTAATCCCTGCTCACAGGGCATATTTACATGAAATTGCATATTTAAATAGGTTGTGGCAAGGGAGGAGTTTGGTTCCACGCTCAGTTCCACATTCAGTGGGATGTACAAGTGGAACGTGCATGAATTCATGCCTACACACTTTCATACATTTAAATCCAGTGTTTCAGAATTTCCCATAATGCCCCTGGCAGCCGCCTGCGCTTCCCAGAATGCACCATGGTGCCAGCAGAGTTCTGCTGTCTCACAGTGCATGTAAACAATGGCCAAGCGAGGATGTGGATGGCGTTAATTTCGTGAGTTCATGGGCGATTGATTTTTCGTTCTCCCAAGTTGAGAGGGTTATCGAGAGGAGGTGTTGCACCTGTGATGGACTTCTGCTGTGCCCCGACATTGTCTTATTGTCCATACTTCACAAGATGTGTTTACACTGTGAGTGCTGAGCTCCTGACACCGGATCTCTGCTGAAACTGACCTCTTGCGTGAGTCAGGGAACACCAGACGGCGCGAGATTCACAACTGCAAAACACCAAATATATTTGTGCTTACGCCAGATTCAGGGTTTTGGCATACGCCAACTTTTAATAGAAAGCCCACGCAAGTCTTTGTACATGAGGCCCCAGAGCACTAAGAAATTGGATATTCATTCTCATGCCTTGTTTTTTGGTATTGCCAAACATCTCTGTCTATGCGCTTTTGTTAGTGTCTCAGTCTCAAATCCAAGTAAATATTTCTGCATTTTCTGTACTCTACACCGACAAAGGGACCTTAACAACTGGTTTTCACAACCCGACCCAACACCCAGTCCATGTATTCACTGAACAATGCTGAAACACATCCCTGATAAATATCAGCATTCACTGGGAAAGAGTGATCAAGCCCCTTTCACATTGGCATATTCATAGAGCTGCTCATTGCGGCATTGTGTTTCATTTAAATACGCCCGAAATATGCGCGTACTCAGCCTTTTTCAGTGTTCATTTCATACTTGCAGCTGCGTGTGTTCGCAGTTTAATGTGTGCACACAGTTGCGTGTACCATGCCACTATTAAACCAGTTCAGTGCTATTTTCTGCCTCTGTGGAAGTGCGCTCTGTTCTGTGAAAGGGGCTTAAGGGATTCTGCCTCTACTTCACACAACACCCATAATACCTACAAAATGAGGACAAGATTATTACTCCCCCCCCCCCCCCCCCCCCCATGAAATTTAACATTTTCTTCAAAATTTTCCCAAGTGTTTTTTAGCAGAGGAAGGAATTCTCAATGCAGCATTTCTAAACATTATAGTTTGATTTTGGATGCTTACAGTATAACTTGGTTATGATATGCAGCAACTTGGGAATCCAGCAGATTCAGAGGATGTCACAGAGAGCGGCTCAGTCAACAGAATGTTCCCTCTCCTGCAATTTTCGCGAATAATAACAAAAACCACAAAAGAAGAACAACAAGGGCAGTAACAGCAACACAATCATTAACAAAGGACATTACTGTAACACAGGTTTAAACATTGAGTTTGGCTCATTTATCCATTGATTTCTACTTGTCCTATAGAGAAAAAACCGTGCTGCACTGGTGGATAACATAATGAAGTAAAGTCAAGTAAAACAAGCATGATGTCTACATGCATTTAATTCAATTTCATTAAATTATATCTGATTTAATATAACCATTCTCATTCAATTTATTTAAAATTATTAATAATAACAAAAATGTGGTTGCCGTTATGGTGTATGTCCACAATAACTGAGCTGTATAGTCTCTCATTGGTAATATCATTGAAAGTGTGAAATACATTATTTAAGATCTCCACTGAACTGTTACGGGCAACAAGACAACCAGTAATCAAGGTTTTAGTGAAGCAGTTGGCTGAAAGACTCAACCCTCCAGCCCGTCCTTACCTCGCCTTCACTATTTCATGTTCTTTGTTGCATCATTCCTCTGAGACTCCTCCGACGGGACCTCTAGCTCCTCTAGTGGATGAGCCAATGCAACTTGGAAGGGTCAGAACAGCCATATTGCCCCGGTCAAACGAGCGTCAGGAGACAGCATCATAACATGGCTCCAGGTGTTTTATGGACATTTTTTGTGGGATATAAATGGGAGTTTTTGTAAACCAGGTTTTGTGTATAGCACTTGAGGTAGTTCTGGTGGGGTGAACCGGCTGGCAGGTCGGAGTTCGTTTGGACTCAGGTAAGCATGTGTTTTTTTTTTATTATTGTTTATAGTTATTTAAGTTTTGTTAGCGGAATGGGTCGTTTTATTTTGTTGGTTTTTATTTCCCTGTCCCCTAACCCCAGCCTCACACACTTCTGGCCGTTCGTCTTTGGTGTTGTGGGGTGGTGCAGGTTGGTTGCTGGGCATTCCCATGAAGTCCTCTGCACCTGGGGGGGTCCAGGGCTCTTTTCTTAGATTTAGTTGTTTCCCGGTTCCTCTCCAGCTTCAGCGTGCCTCTGACCGTTCGCCATTGGCATTGCTGAGGTGTCGGGCAGTGGGGATATACTCCAGTCGGAGCGGTGGGTCCGATCAGTACCGTACGCCTTTTCCACTGCCCACCCCTCCCGGTAGGCTGGAGTATAGTCGGGGGGTCGACACCGGCCGTCTTGCCGGTTTTCCCCTGCCCTTGGGGGTGGAGCTGGGTTGCGTTTTTCCTATTGGCTTCTCCGGCTTAGTAGTCCTGTGCCGATTGCCACGATGTGTTTCCCGACGGACCTGGAGGGTCTTTCGGGGTACTGGGGAGGTCAATGGGGCTTTCTGTAGTTTTTGTTTGCTCCTGGGGTGGTTTTTGGAAATCCCTGGGGGTTTGGGGTTTTTGTTTCCTCCTGTTTCCCCCCGGGGTTTGATGGGACGGTCCTTTGGGGGGAGGTTGACTGTGGGGCCGACCGGCCGTGTTGGGCTGGGGTGGGGTTCCTGGGTTGTGGGGGTGTCTCCTGGGGTTTGATGGGACGGTCCTCTGGGGGGGGGGTGTTGGGTTGGGTATTGTGTTTTTCTTTTGTGTTTACCCCGGTGTGCTTCCCTGGGGTATGTTTGTGGTACTCTCTGGGGGGGATGCTGGGGGCCTTTTTTTTGTGTGTGTGTTTTGTTTTTGTGTTTGGGGTTGTTTCGGGATTTTTTTTTGTTTTGTTTTGATGCCGGCCAGCCTTTCTACCGCATCTCCCGGCTCTGCTGCCTGCTGTGATCTCTGCCCTCCTCCTGCTTTGGCCCTTGCTGTGTGGGGTTGTTTTTGGGTCTGGTTTGTGCGGTCGCCAGGAGGCTTCCCGTTGACGGGGGGGGGTACTGTTGTGTGTTGGGGGGGGGGGGGTTTGGCTGGACAAGGTTGGGTTGTTTTGTGTTTATTTTCCTTCCCAGGTGATTTGGGGCTGTTCTCTGAGGAAAATGTGCTGCAGAAGAGTCTCTCTCCTCTGTTACGATGATTGGCTGCACCTGTTGCATTCTCGTGTGGCTCTCTATCAGGACAATCCACGACACCTGTGATGTTCACGTGCAGATCTGAGGACTTCCAGCTGGTACCAATGTAGTGATGAAGAACTACATTTAAACCAGCAGTGAGTTGGATAAGATGGCCGGAGAATACGACCTTGTGACGACCGTGTGGGGACGCTGAGGGCCGTTTCAGAGTCTGACATCGCGCCTGTGAAGGAGGACGAGGATGAGAGGCAAATGTTGTCAGCACACGACAGAGGTGAATATTCTGAAAAGTTTATCCGTGAATGTAAATTGGCGTTTATACGCAGCTATAAGTAATTATTGGTGGAAATTGTTTGGCGTGCGGATTAATGATCCTCCACTAGCTGTGAGCAGCAGCCTCTTTGAACTAAGTTTGAAACCAGACCTAAACGTGTAGCTGATAAGTTTGCCTCTAAACAATATTTCGTAGTAATAAGTGTTGAATAATGTCATCTCTGTTCCTCCTTCGCAGAGTACAGTCTGGGAAAGTCACCTGGGGGGGGGGGTGTTGGCGGAACTCCTGAGTCCTGAACGTTCGGACTCCGACTGTTGAGACGCTGAGACACCGCGCCGCCTTTTCACCTCACCAGAACTCTAATTATTTAGTATTTCATGTATAGCACAAAGGGAGAAAAATAATTGTGTTTTCTTTTTGGAACTGCTTCTGATTATTTCATGCTGGGTTCAGTCAGATACTGGACCGCTCCTCAATCCGCGTCTTATCCATAACACCACATTTTCTTATGTTACAGCCTTATCCAAAATGTAAATTCATTTTAGCCATCAAAATGCTACTCACAACACCCCATAATGACAACATGAGAAGTTGTTTTGAAATTGCTGAAACTTTATTAAAAATAAAAACTAAGAAATCACATGTACATAAGTACAGCATTTGCTCAGTACCTTATTGATGCACCTTTGACAGCTATTACAGCCCCAAGTCTTTTTGAATATAATGCCACAAACTTGGTACACCTATCTTTGGGCGGTTTTACCCATTCCTCTTTTCAGGACCTCTCAAGCCCCCTCAGGTTGGATGGGGAGCATCAGTGCACAGCCATTTTAAGATCTCTCCAGAGATGTTCAAATGGATTCATGTCTGGGCTCTGGCTGGGACACTCAAGGACATTCACAGAGTTGTCCTGAAGCAGGGGTGCCCGAGTTCGGTCCTTAAGATCTGCCTTCCTGACACTCTTAGTTGTCTCCCTGTTCCAACACACCTGAATACAATGAAAGACTCATTAGCAGGCTTTTAATTAGCCTTTCATTTGATTCAGGTGTGTTGGAGCAGGCAGACAAATAAGAGTGTCAGGAAGGTAGATCTCAAGGACCAAACTTGGGCGCCCCTGTTTGAAGCGACTCCTTGATATCTCGGCTGTGTGCTTAGGGTCATTTTCCTGCTGAAAGACAAACCAGTGCCCCAGTCGGAGGTCAAGAGGGCTCTGGAGCAGGTTTTCATCCAGGATGACTCTGTACATTGCTGCATTCAACTTTCCCTCAATCCTGACTGGTCTCTCTGTTTCTGCCCCTGAAAACACATCCCAGCAGCATGATGCTGCCACCACTATGCTTCCCTGTAAGGATGATGCCAAAGAGTTAAATCTGTTTCTCAAGGTCTGAAAGTCCTTCAGGTGTCTTTTGGCAAACTCTAGGCAGGCTACTATATGGCATTTACTAAGGAGTGGCTTCCGACTGACCACCCTGTCATACAGGCCTGATTGGTGGATATTGCAAAGATAGGTGTCCTTCTGGAAAGTTCTCCTCTCTCCACAGAGAAATGCTGAAGCGGTGACAGACGGATCATTGGGTTCTTGACTAAGCCCCTTTTCATTCTCATCTTTGGGTCTGTCCACGTTCTATGGCTGACATGGAACGTGGGGTGGATTATCATGGACCTTGGGAGTTGCAAATGTACAGAGACAAGATTAATAATTTTGGAGATAGGGAATGGACCAGTGAACCTGGGACCAGGTTTCCCTGGCAGTCCTCTAATAGGCAGATGAAGTGTGGAAAGCCAGACCTTCTGGCCAGGGTTGTAGACAGGTGCCATGGATCTCTTCTTATCGGCGACCACCTTATAGGCAGCTAAAGCATGCTGGAGAGCCCAACGAGTCCACTCCCAGGTTTGCCAGGAGCGAAGTATGAGGGCTAAGTCTGAGGCCACACATGAGTCCGGGTCTGTGGGAGGAAACAGAGAGGATTGAAAGCCATGTACTACATGAAATGGGGAGAAACCAGTGGAGGATGACGAACGCCAATTATGAGCCAGTTCAATCAATTATTGACAATCTATCTACAACAGACAGAACAACAGCATTCCCCTTCGAGGGTGGAAGACCAGTCACAAAGACAATGGATATCTGTGACCAGGGTCATGTAGGAATCAGCAATGAAAGGAGTTCGCCAGCTGGCGAGCTGGTGGATGATTTATGCATACTTGACATGCCTAAAGATAGTCGGTAACATCTTTCAGCATACGTGGCCACCAAAACCTTTCTTGAATAATTTGTACCATTCTCTTGATGCCCGGGTGACATGTGAACCAGCTGCCATGCCCCCACTGAATTACTTCGCCTCTCAGTGCATCGGTATGAACTCCCTTTCGGCCACCCCAGTGGCATAGGTACATCACGTGCAGCCGACCTACCTTAGACTCAATATCCCATGTAATAGTGGACACAAAGCAAGACACGGGGAGAATAGTGCTAGGTTCAGAAAGTATATAAGAAGGATCACCCTGCTGGCAAAGCGTATCCAGTTTACCATTTTTAGAACCAGGATGGTAGGAAAGGATGGTAGTGTAGCAAAGCGGACAAGTTACTCCTAATCGCCAAGACAATTAAAAATCATGAATAAACATGATATGTCGGACTTCTGACACCACCCTGGGAATTTCACCCAGGGAATTCGACAATTTGAATAACCTCAACTTAAGACACACAGGTTCATTGCAATTGAGACAGAGGAGTGGTTCCCAAATACAAAAAAATAATTTATTAACAATAAGATTTCTAGTTAAAAAGACAATTTTATAAAGACTAATTTAAAACACTACTGATCATGACCACATGAAGGTTCGCTTGCATCATGCAACCCGGCAGCACACGCAGCTGGCAGAGTTTTCCAAATATCCACACCGAGCATAAAGCCGACGTGTGACATCCAGCAGTCTCACAAGACGAAATGTTTCAGCAGAGCACCAGAACAAAGCAGCAGGGCCTCCTTCCACAGCTTGGTCCAAAATCCTACATTTTAAACAGATAAATATAAACAACAAATATCTGAAAGAGGAGCTTACGTCGCGCTGTACATACCGAACCATCCGTCACAGCAATCAGCTGTAACTCGACACCGCCCCAGAGCATCAACAGCACCACAAACTCAGCAGCACACTGCCAACGACAGCCCACACGGAGGTCTCTGTACAACAAAAACATTTCCTTAAACACTCACCACTACACCTCAACAAGCCTGCAGCTGTGGCCGGCGCCTACCTGTCTTCACGGGAACGTGCAAGTGAACACGTCCAAACACCTGCAGTCAATCTCCAGAAAGAGAAAGAGAAGAACACACACTCCCTCTTTTAACAAACACTCCTCTGCCACAACCAGCTGCACTCAATCCACCAGCTGAACATCATTAAGGTCATCCATCCTGCTACAATCCACCCCCACAAATTGAATCGTCACCCCGACGATGGAATAGACCCCATTCCTTAACCTTAGTCATACCTCCTATATTACATAGGGCCAGAAGTACCCACTTGCACTGCAGACCATGGAAGATGATGAATATTAGAATGATGACCCGCAGTAATCCTAGTCATCCGCCGAAGTACAACTTCTTCACTGGGGGAAGGGAAGACGTACTAGACTCCACTGGCAGAGATGGCACAACAACCACTGGATCTACTGGTGGACTCAACTGCGGGGAAGCAGGTAAACTCACAACCTCCACCTCCTCCACCTGAGGGGTAACTTGGGTCACCTTTCCTAACCCCTCCACCTGAGGAGCAGGTGGAGTCATCACTTCCCGCACAAGTGAAGTAGACGCAGGGTCCTCAGATCCTGACACCAACCACCCGCCATTATGCCACCACCTGTCCTCTAATTTCACCACCACGGGTGGAGAAAACTCCACAGGGGGCAGAGAATGGGCCACAACCTCATCAGGGGACCCAACCCCTACCACTGCCTTCAACAACGAGCGATGAACCTGCTTTGCTCTGGTTAAATCATCCTTAGGGGCGCTTGTATAAACAGTCCCTTCTTCCTGTGGTGCCCTCAGGACATGATAGATACATCACAGAGGACCACTGGTCCTGGATCTTTTGACGGCCCCGTACCCCAAAATCTCGCAACCAGACCAACTGGCCCTCCTTCAGGGGAACATCACGGACACGCTGATCATAATCCTTCTTACGCCGCGCTACAGCGGCCTTCAGCCGATCCCAGGCTCCATCAAAAGCCATCTGCAAGCGGGTCTGGTGCTCCCGGACCCACTCATGAACAAAACCACCCACAGGCTCCTGAACTCGACCCAACAGAAAATCAACTGGAAGTCTTGGCTCCTGAACAAACATCAACAAAAAAGGAGACTCACCAGTTGCCTGATGTGGTGTCATGTTATAAGCCTACAGAACCTGGGGCAAACAAGAACCCCAATGATGCTTTCGAGACACAGGCAGCATGTGCAACAGATCATGAAGCGTTCTATTAAAATGCTCACACTGCCCATTCCCAGATGGATGGTATGGTGTAGTACGAGACTTCTCTATGCCATAAAAGCCACACAACTGCTGGTTCAATACACTCTCAAAACTCCGTCCCTGATCAGAATGTATCCGAGCTGGAACCCCAAACCTCGAAAACCACTCCATAACAATAACTTGAGCTACCATAGGAGCTCGCTGGTCATGGGTAGGTACTGCCCACATGTACTTACTAAAGACATCAGTCATTACCAAAACATCTTCCACTCCACCAGAACAGTAAAATCAATGGTAAGAATCTCATTAGGCCGGGATGCCAACAGGTGTCCCATGGGGCCACGAGCCACTGGTTGGTTCAGCTTTGCTACCTGACACCTCTCACATGCCTAGCACCAATCTGCCACTTCCGCAGGCATCCCTGGCCAATAACACCGCTGACGTAAAAGCTCTAGGGTCCTCTCGACCACTTGATGAGCATGTCCTTGATGAACCTCAGTCAACACATCGGCTTTTAAAGCTGCAGGCAACACCAACTGCAACACAGCCCCAGCTCCATTGGACTTAAACACCTGACGGTACAAGACACCATCCCTCTCCATCCCTCCACCCCATCCCTCTCCGGTCCCACTGCTGAAGCAGCACCCAGGCTGACTGCGACACCTGATTACGCTCTTCCTTATCAGGACCGCTTTTACGGTCCCAAAACACCCAAACCTCCCGAATCACTGGAATAGCCCGCTGCAGTGCAGCCAGGTCAGATGGAAGACGGTGGCGCAAGACTGCAACCACAGCCTGCCTTACATCTAGAGCTGTAGTTCACCATGTTACGCTCAGTCGGGCGTAACCCACAGCTCGCTTAAGCAACCAGCCTAACTTTACCATCCTGTTCCTGAGACAACACTGCTCCCAGCCCCCCATAGCTAGCATCCACCTCCAAAATAAATGGAAGACTAAAATCAGCATATGCCAGCACAGGTGCGGAGGTAAACTTAGCTTTTAGAGTCTCAAAGCTATGGCCACATTCCTCTGTCCAATAACCCGAAACTGGCTGATCTACCCGACTGGGCTTCACTCCAGCCAACTCTGCTATCAACTTATGTAGGGGTGCTCAAACCTTGCAAAACCACCTACAAACCAGTGGTAGTAGCTGGCAAAGCCCAGAAAAGAGCGCAGTTCCGAGAGTGTGACCGGAGGTGGCCAGTGAGCAACCACCTCCATCTTGCTAGGGTCAGTAGCAACCCCCTTATCAGAGATGACATGCCCCAGGTAACGCACTTCACCTTTAACCCCTCATGCTGCAAACACTCCAGAACCACCCTCAACCTATCCAGATGTTGCTCAATAGTAGAGGAAAATAACCACAATGTCATCCAAATATAACAATAAGGACAGACACTGCTGATTACCAAAAATCCTCTGCATCAATCTCTGAAAAGTACCACGGGTGTTGCAAAGCCCAAAGGGCATCCGGTTCCACTCAAACAAACCAAAAGGCATGCAAAAGGCCGTCTTATGATGATCAGCCAGCGCCACAGGAACCTGATTATACCCCCTCGCCAGATCCATGGTAGAAAACCAACGAGCCCCAGTGAGGGCATCCAAGGACTCATCAATCCGAGACAAAGGGAAGGCATCCTTCCTAGTTTTTCCATTCAAGAGCCTGTAATCAACGCACATACGCCAACTGCCATCCTTTTTCTTAACCAGCACAATAGGAGAGGCATAAGGACTGCTATTCTCCCTAATAACTTGTGTTCCAAGCAGCTGATTGATGTGATCTTTGACAACCTCATACTCAGATGGCGAAATTCTGCGATACCGCTGTCGCACTGGAATATCATCCAGGAGCGGAATATCATGTGATATTAGGTCAGTACAACCCAGATCCCCATATCGGGCTGAAAAGACAGAACTAAACTGACCCAACAATGCTCTCACCTTACCTTGTACTTCCAAAGGCAAGTGACCCAATTCCAGGGCTGCAATCTGATCCTGCACTGATAGAGAAATGGACTACGAGGCCACTACCGCCTCCACCAGGGGCACCTCAGCAACCCCCGCAGGCAGACTCACAACCTGAACTTCCTCTAAAGTGCCAATCATAGCCAGGGGATGTAGCCACACATCCACCGATCCCACATTCACCACCGGAATGTAGGCTATACCCCGCTCCACCTGCACCAATGCAGGAGATGCCAACAGTCCAGCAGGCAAGCCAGACTCCACAGGCTCAAACAGGGTCGCCCCACCAGAATACCGCTCCAAGGATGTAGCTCTAACAAACTCCATTACACTGCCTGGGATCTGACAAGCCTCTCCCCCATGAACCTTAACCTTCCCTACTCCTTGATCCACAATACCTCTAGCCTTGTGGCACTTCTAAAATGCCTGTTTGACATACTTAGGAGCCTCCGCCACTGCTGGTAAAACAAACAGGGAAACCCCGTGCTGCCCAAAAAGTTCCCCATAACACCTGTGGATAACATTCATCCCCAGAACCCCAGAACCCTGCGGAGACACACCAGGCACATCTTTAACCACCAGAATGCCACATGCTGGCAACAGCTTACCACAAAGCGCCACATCCAACTCCAAATAGTCCAGGTAAGGGATGGCTAAGCCATTAGCCACTTTAAGCTGTAGCCAATGACACGATTTCAGCCACCGCAAACCCCCTGACTCAAACTGCTGATGAAAAAAAGACTCTGGAATAGTTGACACCATAGATCCTGTATCTATCAGACAAGGGATCCCAACTCCCCCCATGCTCACCATTAAATGAGGACACGGCGACACAAGCTTGGACACTACCTTGTCACATGTCCTACCCAAACCTGAGCCAGTAACTTGCCCCCCCCCCCCCCCCCCCCCCCCCCGTGCTGTGGCTCCGCAGCTCGGCTGGCACTAGTTTCCCGACCCCTGAGCAGCGGAAGATGGTTTGTTTAATGAAGAAGCCGACAAAAAGGATTGACTGCGAGCCACCACACAAACTCCATCACACTCCCTGGCAAAGTGACCTGGTTTCTGGAATTATACAAATTATAGACCCCCGGGGAACTGATTGACGAAACCGCTCAGAATCCTGCAAATGGGAAATACTCGGAGTCAGCCGATTCAACTGCTCCTGTTGCCACTGGAGCATCTCCCTTACTTCCTGTAGTTCTGAGACCTGAATAGAACCAGCCTCCACCTGGCCACTGCCCTGAACCCCGCACTGAGTACCCACAACAGACTGGATGGAAAAATCACTACCCTTTGTACCTCCAGGTAAACCCTCTTGTTCCCACCTAATTGCCTCATCCCTAACCTCCAATAAGGTAGTGGTAGGCTTCCGGCGCACAAACTGCTTCAACTCGCGCCGAAGTGACCCATCAAACACACATTCAACAAACTGATCACGTAACAAAACCTCTGCATTTGGGACACCATTAGGCATGCGCTGCTTAACAGATGTCATCAAACTCATTAATGCCAATGAAAAACCTAACAGAGTCTCTCCCTCACACGGGCTGCAGGAGAAAAAGGCCTCTTGAAGTGGTACATAAGATTCTGTATTCCCATACAGCTCCTGCAACACCCCAATGATCTTTAATGGGTCTGAACGCTCTTCACTGGAACGATGCTTTATTTCCTCACGTGCTTCCCCCTCCAGATGTTCAAAATTAAAAAAATGCCTGGTCAGCTTCAGAGACATGACAGGCTCTCACACAAGCTTGCATCTCCTCCAACCATTCAGCCAACCCCATACTTGTCTTGCCATTAAACATGGGACATTTTCTATCTCGGGGTAAAAAAAATAAACTTCTCCATTACTGGAGCATTACCACTAGAGGACACTTTAGACAAGGGCTCTATACTCGGGCCAGGCACTGCCTCAGCCTGTTCCTGCTTCAACCTCTCATTCTCCATCCTAAGCTGAGTGACTAACTCTCAGCTCATGCCTTTCCTCTACCATCATACCACCTGAGACTTTCCCACAATGAGGATGCGACCCATTACTGTGTCCCATTACTTGAACCGAGGCCACCTGCTGCTTTGCTCTGGAAAACAGAAAAAAAAAAAACATAATTAAACACACACAAAAAAATTTTCCTCCACCAAAAAACAAACAGAACACACCTCTATAGTCTCAATTTGCATCCCACTTCTTGACACCAAAATGTAGCAAAGTGGACAAGTTACTCCTAATCGTCAAGACAATTAGAAATCATGAATAAACATGATATGTCGGACTTCTGACACCACCCTGGGAATTTTACCCAGGGAATTCGCCAATTTGAATAACTTCAACTTAAGACACACAGGTTCATTGCAATTGAGACAGAGAAGTGGTTCCCAAATACAAAAAAAAATAATTTATTAACAAGATTTCTAGTTAAAAAAGACAAATTTAAAACACTACTGATCATGACCACATGAGGGCGCCCTTGCATCACGCAGCCCAGCAGCACACGCAGCTGTCAGAGTTTTCCAAATATCCACACAGAGTGTAAAGCCACTGTGGCAAACGGTACATCCAGCGGTCGCACAGGAGGATATCTTTCAGCAGAGCACCAGAGCAAAGCAGCAGGGCCTCCTTCCACAGCTTGGTCCAAAATCCTACATTTTAAACAGATAAATATAAACAACAAATATCTGAAGGAGGAGCTTACTTCGCGCTGTACATACCGAACCGTCGATCACAGCAATCAGCTGTAACTCGACACCACCCCAGAGTGTCGACAGCAGCACAAACTCAGCAGCGCACCGCCAACGACAGCCCACACAGAGGTCTCTGTAAAACAAAACCATTTCCTTAAACACTCACCACTACACCTCAAGGAGCCTGCAGCTCTGGCCGGCGCCCACCTGTCTTCACGGGAACGTGGAAGTGAACACGTCCAAACACCTGCAGTCAATCTCCAGAAAGAGAAGAGCACACACTCCCTCTTTTATACAAACACTCCTCTGCCACAACCAGCTGCACTCAATCTACCAGCTGAACATCATTAAGGTCATCCATCCTGCTACAGTAGTTTTGATGCTTAGCTGTCAGTGATGCTTATGATCAGTCCAAAATAAAAATGGCTCTTGTGCCCCCTGAAGCCAATGGTGGCACTCCTCCAAGGCCACTTTCACTTCCAACAGTTCCCAGTCACCAATGTTATAATTACGCTCAGCATCAGACAGTTTCTTTGAAAAAGGGATGTAACCCATTATCTGTAGGATTAATTTGTGATTTGTGAACAAGTGATTTTGTAACAGAGTCTCCAGGACCCTGCGAACATGTCACATATGAGCTTCCTCATCCGGAGAGAAAATCAGAATATCGTCCAGATAAACGAACATGAATTTATTAAGGAATTCATCCAGGCCATCGATAACCAGATTTTGAAATACTGCAGGTGTGTTGGTAAGCCCAAACGGCATGACTAGATACTCATAATGACCTTGGCTAGGTCATGGTAGCATTGCAGGACTCCGGAGAGGTCAGAATAAGAAACCGGAATTTTAACAGTGGGACTCAGCAGACAACATCCCGCACAGGCAGGTCCCCAGGAACTAATCTGCCCTATAGACAAGTCAAAATTTGGGCCAGCCAGGCATGCCCAAAATTGCAGAATGAGTCATTTCATCAAATACATGAAATCTAATTGTCTCAGAATGATTCTCAGCTATCATTAACCGGACAGACTGAGTGCGATGGGTAATTTGACCAAGTTTGTGGCCATCCACTGCGTGCACCACCAGAGGGTGGGAGAGACAATACAGCTGAAGGTGCAGGGATCTGGCAAGAGAAGACAGCAGCAAATTAGCATCAGAACCCAAGTCAATAAATACCAGAACAGATTCAGACAAGTGCTCAGCGATTAGCTTAGCTGAGATCACATTCCAAGGTAACGAGCAAGTAATGGAGCTTTGACTCACCCGTAGTACCGGTTTAGACCGCATAGAGACACTCGTGCAGGTGGTGTGGCAGAACGCTGAGCTGAGGCAGGGCTCTCGTCGAGGTCGGTCCACCAGCCGAAAGTCAGTGTAGAGGGCTGGAGCAATGAGCTCCTCCAGATCCTTGGGGAGGTCGATGGTGATGAGCTGGTTCTGGAAGTGGTCGGCAAGACCCTGGAAGAAAATGCCCTGGAGGGCAGCTGGATTCCACTCATTCTTGGATGCCAGGATATGGAGGTCAATTGCATAGCCGGCAACTCATCTGTTTCCCTGTTTGTGCCTCAGCAGAAATCGTGCTGCTTTATGTCCCGGCGACGTGTGTAGGAATACTTGCAGGAGTGCTGTCTTGAATGCTTGGAGAGAGACACACAAGGAGTGCCTGCTCCACTCTGCCATTGCCCACACTGTAGCCCAGCCGGTAAGGTGAGTTATCATGCATGAATGCTATTATCATCCTTTTGGATGGAAACATTGATGACATTAACTTGAAATGCAGTTCACACTGGGTGAAAAACAGCTTGACATCTCTGGATTCACCGGAGAAACGCTCTGGTCGCGACAGCTGGTTACACAAAACTGGTTCAGCTGCAGACGCCGGCAGGGCTGCACTCGGTCCAGGAAGTGGATGACCGTTAGTCAAGCCAAGTCAGTCGACGCGTGAATAGTCAGCTTGGCAAGAAGTTGCTCCATCTGTAAGCTCACGGATAACATGAATGAGTCTTGCCATGGAGCACAAAGCCCAAGCAGGAAAAACCTAACAAGAGAAATCATACACTGCCAAAACAATCAACCTAAAATAAACAGAACAAAACAGAACAAACATAATACAAAAGTTCAAATCCTGACATGGTGGATTTCTTCCATATATGGATGATGGAGGCCACTGTGCTCATTAAGACCTTCAAAGCAGCAGAAATATTTCTGTACCCTTCCCCAGATTCCTACCTCAAGACAATCCTGTCTCAGAGGTCCACAGCCAATTCCTTTGAGTTCATGTTTGGTTTGTGCTCTGACATGCACTGTCAACTGTGGGAACTTATATGTAGATAGGTGTGTGTGTTTCCAATCATGTCCAATCAACTGAATTTACCACAGGTGGACTCCAGTTAAGCTGTAGAAACATCTCAAGGATGATCATTGGTTGGATCTGAGCTCAAATTTGTGCTTCATGGTAAAAGGTGTGAATACTTATGTACATATGATTTTAGTTTTTTATTTTAATAAATTTGCAAAAATCTAAAAAGAATGGAATAAGACAGTAACATTAAAAAAGTGGAAAGTATGAATATTTTCTGGATGCACCATGATTTTTTCCCACCTTTGTCCACTGTAGGAGTGTCCCAATGATCGTAGAAGAAAACCACAGATGCATTGTCCTGAGAATTAAACATAAGATGCATAATGCCATCATGCATGTGTTCAAGCTTTGAGTTACTGATGAGGAGAAAAATATAGAATTTGACCACTTAAAAATATAAATTTCAACAAGTGTGAACTGGAAAAAAAAATAATAGATGTCAGACTGTC
This sequence comes from Thalassophryne amazonica, assembly GCF_902500255.1. Lineage (NCBI taxonomy): Eukaryota > Metazoa > Chordata > Actinopteri > Batrachoidiformes > Batrachoididae > Thalassophryne > Thalassophryne amazonica. The sequence continues at coordinate 69,449,998 of NC_047103.1, forward strand.
ACAGAGAGTACTCTGGCATCTTGTCCAGGGTGTACCCTGTCTCATGGCCTATGACTGCTGTTATAGGCTTGGGCCCCCCGTGACCCTCGATTGCAGTAAGTGCATATAGAAAATAAATGAATGAGTGCTTTCTGGAGATGGTGATCATGATGATAATGGTAGTCATGCACTCCCCAAGGCTGAGGCCCAGAGCCAATAGAAGAGTCTCCCTCAGCCACCGGCACTAGGCAAGCAACCATACCAACCATCTGAAAGGGGGCCCACACTGCTCAGAAGGGGTCACCCCAGCACACTGGGCCAACCACTACTCGTATCTAACCTTTTAGCCAAATATGTCAATATGTATTCCATTCCTTGATAATGTAGTGGTGAACACATGGACTAATATTTTATGAGCAGACAGCCAAGTGTAGAAATAATCCCAAGATTTGAATGAATGAATGAATGAGTCTGCTGTGTAAAATAAACATATATTTGCCATCACAACTTGAAGCACACATTGAGGATAACAAACCAAAATGTTGGTGATCCTAAAATAGAAATTATTAAATTGCAGTTGCAAAAAAAAAAAAAAAAAAAAATAGATAGATAGATAGATAGATAGATAGATAGATAGATAGATAGATAGATAGATAGATAGATAGATAGATAGATAGATAGATAGATAGATAGATAGATAGATAGATAGATAGATAGATAGATAGATAGATAGATAGATAGATAGATAGATAGATAGATAGATAGATAGATAGATAGATAGATAGATAGATAGATAGATAGATAGATATTAAAGGGTCCTTGAAGTTTGTATTGCTTTTGATGTTATTTCATTTCTGCATTTGTGGATTGTGAGGGATAAATTAAAGGCACACTTGTGCCTGTGCTGACAAAATATATGACCTTTCTTAAAATGTTTACAGAATTTTGTTTAATATGTTGAAAGCTGCAGTGCAGTGAACCTTTGCTTTGGCGAGATCACAGAAGACATTTGAAACATTATTACTTTTAATGTCCTCAACTTTCCAACATTTGTGAATAAATATTGAATCATCCTTCAAGCCTGATGTATTACATGCATGTCATAGGGAGACTATTTCAGTCCTCTTCCCCATTTGACACTGATCTGGGGCATTTTATCGAGAGTAGGGAAGAGAATGGAGACATTAATGGCCACTGTAATTGCATGGCAGGGCTAAAATAGAAAGATGAGTGAAAAAAAGATAAAATCAGAAAAATGGTAAAGTGCTGCTGCTGCTGTAAAAGATACCCGAGTAGAATACATCTCAGTACAAAAAGGTTTGACAAATTGCAGCTTGGCTCAAGCCATCATTTGGTGAAAAGTTCTTGAAAGGGTTTCTTTGCAAATACACTTTTTTTTTTACTACCCATTTCCATCTGTAGGATGGAACATTTATTTCCTTGGTGTGTATGGAATAAATTAAGAAATAAACTCTGTCTTGGTAAAACTCTTTAACACCCCCCCACCATCAATGAAATATAGTTGGATGGAAATTTAATATGAATATCTGCAGTGAGTCCCCCATATTCTGGATAAAGCAGTGAATAAACCTTTAACATCTCTACAGAACTGCAGAGAATTTCGTCTTTTTTGTCTTCTGCATTCTTTCAGAAATTACTAACCTTAAAGTATAAATATTTAGGGTGCCATTTGTTAAACCAGAGGTGTATTTGCTTTTAATTGAACACAATTTTCTGATATCTGATTAACCATCAGAGAGAGTTTTTCCTTAGTGTGAATATGTACAACTCAGGAGCAGCTGCTCGCACTGTGTTCCATGGGATGTGTTGCACCACACTGTGCCGCTGATATGGAGGAAAATAAAATAAAAACCAGCTGTATAATTAGTGAATATCACTGAGTTGATATAAATAATACATAAAAGGGTACGCAATACAGAAGCCCACAGTTAAATAACTCTGGTTAAATAAAAATAAAAAATTGCCATGGGATTACAACCAGCATGCTCTGATTACCAGATGGAAACTTTACCACTGCATTACAATCACTGTCTCGTAACAGGAGCATGAAATGGCTAAAATCAACATGCAGATGAAGGTATTTTCAAATAAAAGAAAAAAAAGCACTGTGATCACTGACCAAATGGCGTTTGGTACGACATATTTCTGCTGATACTGAAAGTGGGGTATTTGTGGCACTGTTTGTTTGTCCTGGTTCTGCGGTGCACTGTTCACAGCCCTCATGGCCCGACACACGTGTCCTGTCATTCAGATCGCCTGCTGCGTGTCCAAATGAACTGATGGTTCATTTGGACACGCAGCTTCTCCAACCCATCACAAAAGAAAAATATATTTTTTTGTATATCCACACAAGCACACACATGTGTGTCCGTCAAAACACGGGACGTGTGCTGTAGCTGTGATGTCCAGAACCGGAGATGTCTCAACAGCAGCCACTCCCCCTATCCTGTCAGCGCACAGACCAAGATGTCACTCTGTGATCAGATAAGAGATGCCTCGCCTGGGGGACCACACACACCGGACCCGGCGCCACGAGGGGGTGTTTGGGGGCAACGCCCCCTCACGTCATCAACCTCGCCCCCTCGGATATGAGAGTTATCAAAAATAAAAATAAAAAAGAAAGAAAATGAAAAAAATGGATACTGGAAAATATAGCGCCTCGCAGTTTCGTGGATTTTTTTAGTCCAATTTTGCATGCTTTTTTTTTTTTTTTTTTAAACAGCGCATTGTGCTCTGCGTCCTCATCAAGCAGGCCGGTGTTCTGTCGAGATGACGGGACACCTGTTGAGGCACCGCGAAGGCAGAGTACGCGCATTGTGTTCTGCGTGTCTGTTTATAAGAATCTTCTCACCCAGAAGAAAAAAGAGCGCCAACAACTACCCATAACTGTGTTCTTCACTCGGAAAAAGACACCTGCAGCAAGGTGTGAGTGGAAAAAGGCACGACAGTGGCGCGGCACCAGGACGAAGAGGCGTGATCAGAGGAACTGTGAAATACTGGTCAGTCACTATTAATAATTTCTTATGTGTCCAACCTCATAGGTTGATCGATAAAATTAAATTCATTAGTTCTAAAAGCCATCATAATTATTGATAGGAAAATGTTCTATTTTTACTTTTCAAAGAAATGTTTGGGCCTGAAAACAGGTTGGTCTTATTTTTCTACTAAGGTTTGAACTTTGAGAGTGTTTACACACAAGAGAAAAGTGAGAAAATGTTAATGCCTGTTTGAGAAAAGTGTATAAAGTGTGTAGTGAGGGGTTTTACAGCCTTAAAACGTCTATAATAATTGTAAAAAATAACGCTGACTACTTCACGGATTTCGCCTATTGTGGGCTATTTTTAGAACGTAACTCCCGCGATAAACGAGGGACCACTGTATATCTACATGAAAGGTTTATGTGGGGTTAATCTACTGTCTCGTGTCGTTTCTCAGATCAGTTGTTGGTTTGGTTTTGTGGTATGCAGGAGATCACTTGACCGAGGGTCTATACGTTCAAATAATAATTAAAAAATACTGTCATCACTCTTTACTCTTAGTCAGTCTCTTACAACGGTGTAGCCTAAATACACGAGCTTTCTAGGAGTGCACCCAATTCATTATGCACGCTCAGAGGCAGGTATCCTCCGGTGCGCACTTTTTTTGGGGGGGGGGGGGGGCGACCCCACCCCCTGTGATAAACTCACCAACCCCTTAATATTTTTTTTCTGGCAACGGGCCTGACACACACTGACACTCTGGCACACCACATGTGCACTCGGCAACTTCACAGTCGTGGGACACTTAGACAAATTTCACATCCACCTCAACAGTGATTGTCTACAGTCTGTTCTTGTGTTAATAGTGCGAATGGCCACACATTTTCTAAGTGCCATGCGAGTGGTGTTAGATGTTCATGTGTCTCACCTAGAATTTGTTGTGATTTGGTGCTATATAAATGAAAATAAATTGAAAATTGATATGTAGATCTTTAATTTAAAATCAAAATGTTAAATCTTAATGCATTATGTCTTATCTCTTAATATAAATATAATATAAACTGGCGGATTACTTGCCCCAAGGCAGATTTGATTCAGAGACTGAAATGAAAACTTCATTTTCACCAACAAAGCTATCAGATAAGAAAGCCTTTATTCATTCCTCAATGGGGAAATTTCAGTGTCACATTGCAGCATAGCACAGTAGGAACAGACAGAAGGGCATGCAATAAAACAAACAAGTATCTCTTAAAAAACAAGAACTAAAAAAGCACTGAGTGCCGGGTAAAGCTAAGGCTACCATTGTTCAGTTCAATACTGCACTGCTGGGATGATATACACTGTTGGGATGATATACACTGCTGGGATGATATACACTGCTGGGATGATATACACTGTTGGGATGATATACACTGTTGGGATGATATACACTGCTGGGATGATATACACTGTTGGGATGATATACACTGTTGGGATGATATACACTGCTGGGATGATATACACTGCTGGGATGATATACACTGCTGGGATGATATACACTGTTGGGATGATATACACTGTTGGGATGATATACACTGTTGGGATGATATACACTGCTGGGATGATATACACTGCTGGGATGATATACACTGTTGGGATGATATACACTGCTGGGATGATATACACTGCTGGGATGATATACACTGTTGGGATGATATACACTGTTGGGATGATATACACTGTTGGGATGATATACACTGTTGGGATGATATACACTGCTGGGATGATATACACTGCTGGGATGATATACACTGTTGGGATGATATACACTGCTGGGATGATATACACTGCTGGGATGATATACACTGCTGGGATGATATACACTGCTGAGATGATATACACTGCTGGGATGATATACACTGTTGGGATGATATACACTGCTGGGATGATATACACTGCTGGGATGATATACACTGTTGGGATGATATACACTGCTGGGATGATATACACTGTTGGGATGATATACACTGTTGGGATGTGAAAGTGATCAGATAAAGTGACTTCAGCATGAAATGTACTGTAAGTTACTCTGATATTTACAATATGGACAGGTTAAAATATAGTAAGTGACTTGAGTTTGCACCATAAGTTAAATTATTGCACCTAATAAATACAGCAGGTAATGACATGATTATTGTCCTGGTTGCTATGGTTACCACAGTACTAGCATTGTTCATTGTACAGTCTTACAGCTGCCGGGAGAAGCGATCTGCGGAATCTCTCCCTCACACAGCGAGGGTGGATGAGTCTATCACTGAAACCGCTCTCCAGAGCAGACAGAACGTCCTGTAAGGGGTGACACTTGTGGTCCAGCATAGATGTAAGTTTAGCCAGGACCCTCCTGTCCCCCACCTCCTGCACAGAGTCCAGAGGACAGCCCAGGACAGAGCAGGATTTCCTGATGATCTTATCCAGTCTTTTCCTCCCCCCATACCAGATTCCAGAGAAGAACACACACAGACACACACACATAACCCTGGCAGGAATGTGTTGTGTGATTAGCCAAACCAACAGCAATTTTAGTGGTGATTACACCTTCATGTGCGGAGCTGCTCCACTGGTTCATTCAACACTGACACAGTTGTGGCCAAGCTTCATCATACTAGCTGTTGATCTAGATCAAGTTCAAGCTTATTGTTATAGGCATTTCAACAATATAATAAAATATAGTTGATAGGAATGTATGCTCACATATCTCACACCACAATTACAGCACATAAATAACAAAAAATACAGCACTAATACACATAGAAAAGTGCATGGTTACAGAGCAGCAGTAAGGTTCAGTGGTGCAAAAAGTGCAAAGAGAGGTAGATCATGGTTGTGAGGTAAACCATAAAGTGCTTAGTGCATGTTCAGGTGACGAATAGCTTGTGGATAGATACTTCCCTAAAGAGTGATGTTTTACATGTGATGCTTCTGTACCTCTTCCCTGATGGTAAGAGGGTGAAAAGATGGAGTGCTGGATGGGAAGAGTCAGAGGTGATGTTACTAGTTTTCCTGGAAATTCTGGTGTTATAGTGTGAGGCCATGGAATGTAGACTACAGCCAATGATTTTACAGGTCCTACGTACTACCCATTGTTTGTCCTGGCTGGTAGCACCACCATACCAGACCAGGATAGAGAGGGTGAGCACATTTTCGATGGTAGCACAATAGAAGTGGGTAATGCCTGTTTGACTGTCCCCAAATTCCAGCTGACGGAGGAAGTGGAGTCTCGGATGGGCTTTGGAAATAATGAGATTGGTGTTCAGATACCATAATAGAGACTGATGGATGGTGGTGCCTAAGCGACAGAAGGAGGGGACCCCCTCCACTACTTGGCTGTTAATGGAGATGGGAACGTACTGGCCTGGCTTTTTCCAATAGTCAGCTATGAGTTTGTTTGGTTTTGGTTGCATTAAGGATTAGGTTATTGTTTTCACACCACTGCACTATGTTATCGACCTCACTCCGATAAGTAGATTTGTCCCCATTGGATATGAGGCCTATAACAGTGGTGTCATCTGCAAACTTTAGTAGTTTGACATATGCAGAATTTGATGTACAGTTGTTGGAATAAACAGAAAATAACAGAGGTGACAAGACACACCCTTGTGGGGTGCCAGTGTTCAAAACCTTGGGTGATGACACATTATTCTGGATTTTAACACACTGTGTCCTGCAAGACAAATTAGTATCAGCTGACAGAGTAAAGGATTTACTGTTGTGGCCAGGAGAGAATTGTACAGTTTTATAGGCATGATGGTGTTGAAAGCTGAGCTAATATCAATGAATAGCAGTGTTGGGGAAAGTAACTTTGGAAAGTTACTTCATTAGTTAATCTATACAGTTATATTTTACAGTTACTTCTTACATTTACTTCATTAGCAGCTGCGGACACCTTGTCGGCAGCTGCTGAATGTAATTAATAAAGTTACTCATAATCTAATTTGGTTATTTTTAAGATTTAGTACTCAGAAAAGTAACTATTAGTTACTTTGCTGATTAGTTACTTTTCTGATTGCTCAATTTTACGAGTAACCAAGGTAGATTACTCGTTACCTTATTAGTTACATTGCTTATTAGTTGCAAGTTTTCTGCAGATTCTAATAAAGTAATTGCATAAAGCTGCTAATGAAGTAACTGCATAAAGCACCTGTATAAAGCAACTAAAAAGTAACTAAAAAAGTAACTTGTCAAAGTTACTTTCCACAACACTGATGAATAGTACACAGGCATAGGTGAACCTTGTCTCAAGATGTTGTACAATGAAATGCGTGCAAAGTGAAACCGCCTCGCCCACTCCCCTATTTACCCTGTAGGCAAATTGGTGAGGGAACAGCCCCAGAACATGATGCTACCACCATGCTTGACAGTTGGTACAGTGTTCTTCAGGATAAAAGCCTCAACTTTACTCCAAACATAGCTCATCATTGTGGCCAGATAGCTCAATTTTTGTCTTGTCTGCCCATAAAACCTTGACTATGTGAGCAACTGCACAAGCAACTAGCTTGAAGGTGTCAATTTTGTAGCATAGGCTTCTTTCTTGATCAGCCCCCTCTGAGTCCATGGCGATTTAAAACTTTTGTCACTGTGGACAATGACACTGGTGTGCCAACAGTTTCCAGTTGATAGGAGGTCTGACCCATATGGAAATGTTTTATCAAGAAAGTATATAAATTTCATATGTTTTAACTGATTTATATGTTGATCCTCTATGGTGTAAAATGTACAAATACAAACCATACAAGTTTTATGTATTTTTAAAATAATGTGTGTCATATATGTCAAATATAAAATATATGACACGTACATTATATAAAAGTCTATTGTACCCTTTATAAAGTATCAAATATATAGGGGTTCTCAAACTTTGCAGGCCTGGCCTCGTAAAATGTTCATACAAACCCCTACTGTAATTTCAAGTCAATATATTCTTGATTAGTGGTTTCCAAGTTGGGGTCCACATCGACAGGCAATTGACAAAAATAAAGTGGATGCTATCTACAGTAAGTATTGTAACTGTTTACACATACTTGAGGGTTCTTTCCATATACAGTTAAGTTATATTGTTAAAAAATAACATTTGATCTTTTTTGTTTGTTTCTTTTTCTTCCAGGAGTGACATTTAAAATGGCCTCATGTTGTACCATTGCACATTGGCAGTGTGATCAGCTCAGAACATACAGAAATCAGGGGAAGGAATAAACAACAACAACAACAAAAAGCTGGACACAGAAACACTGATGCTGTTCGATGACAGTCAGGAGCAGGTGTAGGTACATTGCTTTAACATGGATGTTTCAGATGTTTCTTAGTGAAGCTTAAATTGTCAACTGGACTAGTTTTATTTTTAAGTGCTGTCAGCTTAGATTAGTCTTCAAATTAGTCTTTTGAAACTATTTGAAGATGAGTCTGAGGTGACAACACTTCTGAACCTAGCCCAATTGGTAATTCAAGCTTCACTATAATGGATATTTCCTGCAGGATTCATATGTTTGCTTTGGATGTTGGTTTTGTTTTGTTCAAGTGTAAACAATGTTTGTAGAATTGTGTATTGAAATAAAAAAATCTGAAATTTGCTCAAGTATTTTATTTTAATTGTATGTTTTATGGACACAGAATCTTATACATAAATATAGTAATCTTATAACAAACTTATGAATAATAATAGTGAATGCTTATAAAGCAGATGTAAGGAGTAACACTATTGACTAAATTAAAAATATAAAAATTGTACAAGATACTTACATTTAAAATGAATATATTCTATATTATTTCTAAGTGTTTTTATATGCACGTGTTCATAAAAGATTTTTATACTTTATATATAGAATTATTTACTAGTACAATATATCTAAAATGCTAAATTGCATATATTGAGTTGAACTGAATAGAATTTGTTTATTTATCCGGCACACAGCTGAGCAACAACATGCTCAATTTCTCAGATAATCACACAACTGAAAAGCAACTGACAGCCGTCTGAAATCCACCTGAAAGCCGTCCTGTGAGACCAACACGGAGGTGGTTTTGTGCCGCGTTATGAACGGCTCCGTGGCGCGTCCCTCCGCTTTTCTTTCCATGAAAAAAACTCCTGTAACAGTGGAATGTGCCGAAAAAGTGCTGATATCCACGCCTTCTACCTTTTTGTGAAAGTCAGATGACGTCCCGGATCAACAAAGCCTTCACACTGGAAATGATCTGGTTGTTTCAGCGGGGTTTGAGCCTGTTGATCGGCGCTCGGAGCGCGGCGCGCTCTCAGCAGTTGTGGGCGGTCTTTAAACCATCTGGATCACTCCTTAATCTGTGTAATCCCCATAAAATCGTCCCTGAAAGCCATTAATTTTCCGAACGTGTCCACCTGGAGGTCTCTCACAGTTTCTGGAAAAAAATTGATGCAGCAAAGCTCCAAATCATTCAGACATTTATTCGCAATAAAAAAAACGATGAGAGGGGTGGACCAGTGCTCACACAAAGCCTGCTCACAAGCGAATGATGCAACCGACAGGCGTGAAAAAATTCACACATGCGCACGAAGGTTCAAGCTTGGCTGATGCAATCACACGTGATTCAAAGCCATATGGTTATTGAAAAAAATAAAAAGGTCGGATACTTTTCTAACAGACCTCTGTCAGATCCTGCTTTTAGATACACGGCACACGCTCACCCTCCGATGAGTGTGTTTGTGTAAAACCAGCTCTCTGTCTCTGGGGTCCGACCTTCGTGTCTCCACGGGTATTACCCGGCAGGGCTGCACAAAGGTTGTTCAAGCTGGTGGCGAGGAGATTCGTCTAGCTGCTCACTGCCTCCATCCGGACGTCCACCCCGCTGAAGCTGATCTCGCACCCCGGTCGAATAGCGTTCTCAGGAACCAGGATACGAACCGGCCATGCCCGTTAAGGGCAGCTCTCCTCTTATGGATCAGGGCTCTTGGAATGTTGCTAGATTTTAAATTTAGTGACTCGTACAGCGAGTCCCCAGGATATGTTATTTTCATTAAAAACCAGACTAACCTTTTAGAGCACTTGATGTTGTATACCCAATAAACTTTACTTTCACACCTTAAGAAGCATCAATAATCCAATGTCCGAGCCTTAACACTTTAACTGCATGCTTGGAATTTTATTGCAGGTTTTGCAAGTGCCGATAACATAATCAAAATAGGTTATATGGTGATAATTTCACAACAGTAATTCAAATATAATTAGAATAATGACTGGCAGAGATTTTTGTGTAATTCAATAATTCTGACTGATCTTACTTTGACTGGGACTGGATTGATTTCTTAACAAATTTTCCTAGGAGTGAGGGAGGAAGGTTTTCAAGGTCAGGGTCCCCAGCTCGGTGGACTTGATTTCCTCTTCATCAGCTATTAGTCGTTAGCTGACCACGATCCTTGTGTGATATTGTAATCCTTCAGGAAGTTAATTCACATAAGAATTGATTCCGTCTTCAATCAACTAAAAGTTGATTTAATCCATTCTGGTATGCTGTGATATTCCTTGAGAGAGAAATCGTTGAACATTCCCCACTCAGACTTAAGGCCAGTGGTTATCCTCCATCGTTCTGCTACTCCGTGACTGGACGGCCTGAGTGGGAGTTGAAATCTCTCTCAAATGATCTTTTATGGCTCCAATCCTCTCACTCCACGATTCCAATTGATGCTCACAAGATGGTCAAGTCTTGTGATCTCCTCGTAGCAGGGGAGTAGTGGCAACAGCACCTCTCCCTGGAAGAATAACCCCGTTTTCTGGTGTTTCAACAAGTTATATATGTTCTTGACTCCAGTCGTCCTCAGATGATCTTGGTTACCATGGGGACGCTGTTGACTCAAAACCTCCTCCCTTCTCCTTCTGCTTTACTGGAAATCTCCACAGCCCCTACCAGTAACTTATTTCTCAAGTTCCTCTTTTCTGTTAACACTTCAGCTTTTCTGAGAATTCATTCTTTTAAATCATTTCTTCAAAATCACATCAATCATATTCAATCATTTCATTACAACTCTCTTTCACATAAAAACAATTCATATGATCATATACAAACATTCTCATTCCTTATTATTCATTTCATTTTTACCAACATCTTAATCATTTGATCAGTTGTTTAACATCAGCTTTTCTTGCCCCACTTGCAACATCTTCTTCACTTCCTCTTTTTCTCTGACTCTGCACTCTTTATGAAAAACAACTCATATAATCATTCATTTCACTTATTTGTAAAATACATCTTCTAACCAACTCTTAATTTTAACACATTACTACTTCATTGATCATACTTGTCATGTTAGAATCATTTTTAGATATATTCCCTCGTCTTCACCACCGAGTTCATTCCGTGGGCCTCCCCATTTACAATGGAAAAGTCCGGTATGACCTCACTTACTCCTGGAAGGTACCAAACACTGTGCAGTTTAATCCAACAGCATGTATATTAATTCCATGGCACGTATTATATTCCAAGATGAAAACAAGTTGAAAGCAAGCATAAAGTCATCTTTCCTGACACCCCCTCCATGACTTGAAGCTCCGCCGATCTCTCTATACCTCCATAAAAACATCCTCGTCGTCATCGACAGGGTGAAGGGTGAGCACTTCTTTTTCATCCACCATCGGAGACAGAACAGGAGGAGCTGGAGTTGAACGACACTCATCCAGCACCACGTACTCCTCTCCGCCCACCTGTAGATTGCCGTCGCCATCAGAAGGCTGCCCTTCCAGTAGTGGTGATTGTGATGGTAATTCCAACGGAGGCGGATTTGCCTCATATTCCTGAGATGATAATCCATCAGGGAACGATGGTGCGCATGGTGAAGTGGGGGTGACGGGTGTATAACACGATGTAACTGGTGTAGATGGCCGCGGTGATGTATCCTTCGTTCGAGGTGAAGCTTCAGCGAGAATATCCTCAGGCTCGGGCTGTTGAAGGTGTTCATCCAGGAACACCTGCGTGAGGGCCTCCAAACACCAGTTCATTTCCTCGGTTTGCACCCCAACCTCCGTAGTGCGCTGTGGAGGTGAACGTGGAACTGGTGGTAATAAAGGACCAATAGCCACGATCCGGCCATTGGCAAGATGAGCTGTGGAGAATCTTATTCCCGTAGGATACATCCACATTTTGGTAAACACGGGGCAATACATATATCCCTCTGGAGACACTATAGTGTCAGCTCGTATTTGATCAATCAAGAGAGAATGCCAGATCATGTCTGCCTCGATCTCAATTTTTAAGTATGCTTCTGATAGTACCTGGGGCAGAAAAGAAGTATCCTTCCGTCCCACTATTCCCCGTGCCACTTGAACAGGGAAGTTGTTGCCATAACACGTCGGGCACCACAGAGTCAGTGTTATCTCCCAGAAGTAGAGCGCTTGTTCCAGGGTGGCTTGACAATGAATACATCTTATATCCCCCTATAGTGTAAGAGGAAACATTAGTCTTTTAACTGTTATATTGCAAGCAAGCAAAAGTGTCCGTCGGGATTATTCAGATGTACGCCAGAGACGCCTCATGATCACCATAGGAGAGTGGGACTGCGGTGACGTTGTCATTCCCGCTGTAGCTGAAGGAGCCGTACGCGGGAAGCAAGCATCATAGGTTGTAAACCATAAGAGCAGGAGTAGTTGACTAACCATGGACAGCCAGTATAAAGCTGATAATATTCCCCATCCTAAGGCCCAAATTATGATAAGTCCAAGTTTGTAGAGCCAGGGTTTCTTGCATTGTACAGCTCCAGTTAACGTAGCTATGTACGCCAACAGGGTCAAGGCCATCACAGCTTCGCACACAATGTCAGCTATCACTGCCGGGGCGTAAAAGATTGCTGTCATATCTATCACCATCCAAATTGTAATTGATGTGTACTGCCATATTCCCCAACAGTCAAACTGGAGAGTAAAGCGACCGAGGACGTGAGTGATGAATAGAGACAACCCTAAGTCACTCTGACCGTAGTGCAGATTGATGATCGCCAATCTGACACATCCATGTAGTAGCATTACTATTCGCAGTGGTTGTCGTAAGTCCCAATGGCCGACATAGCAGTATAGCGGCCATACTAACAGTAGTGCAATAAACTCCACTCTACTCACTTTGAAGATGGTGTCATTTATGCCGCCAGTATTGTTGGACATTGTGCTCTCTTATTCTTTTTACTTATCTCCTTAAGTTTGTACGCTGTTATGTAGATGCTTCTTCTTCCTTCACTCCCCCAAGTCAGAATGAACAGGGCGTGTCTCGGTGTCGGGCTTTTGTAGGCTTCATCGCTCCTCCCCTAACGAAGGAGTGGCTCCATATCACTGCGTTGTGTGCTCCTCCCACACAAGCGCAGGGCGGCTGCGAAACTTCCTTTTAACAAAACATATCCAATCACTGCAGCAATAATAAGTCCTATTATGATTAACAGATAGGGCCAAAGATATCCAAACAAATGTCCAATCCAACCAGTCACCACTTCGAGACCTTCTTTAATGACTTCTCCGGTCTCTGCAGTGAAAGTGGTGATGATTCCTCCAGCTATTATTTGCGTTCTTTCCCACCAAGAACATTCATGCCGACCTCTTCCTTTTCCACAGCTCAACCAATGTTCTGCAGGCGATTCACATGTACCATTATTGTAAATCCGATTGGGTCCCAACCATTCGTAGCCGACAATTTCTCGTCCTTTGCATAGACTTTTCTTGAAGGCGTATCCTTCCTCAAGCATTATCAAAGCATCACCAACAAATGGCACTATGTGGCCTAGGACCTGCTTCCTTTTCGACATTCCATGTCCCAGGACAGCCTTGGCACATCCAACGTTGGGTGGAAAAGCTCTTATCCATGCGCCAGCACTGTTTTTCTCCCAAACTGTTTGATGGCCGAAAGTGTCATACTCGCCGTCATAGTAAGCGTCACAATATTCTTCCCAGCCGGGAACATTCCTACAATTTTGGCGGGCAAGGCTTATCGTGCATGTGGTATTATGTCTATTACAAATCATTTTCCAGGGTCGTGGCGTAACATAAGGGTTTGGTCTCCAGATTACACTGGACCAAGTAGATCTGTCTCTGGAGTAGACCGTGGCGATGTATTGATATTTAACCCAATAATTATTACTTTGATCCAAACAGGGGAATACGCAATCTTCAACTTCATATTTCTCCATTCCCCACCAGGTGACGTCCTTACTACGTCTAACTCCTTCCTGCCATGCTTGAAGGGCCCCCTTAATGGTTGGAATCTGTAACAACTGTGTACAGTTATATACCCATCTTAGCCAATTCCCTGTCTTAATTTGGTCTATGGGACATCGGGGGGATTTACCAGAACCTTCAGCCAAATTATTATGGTATTCTGTCTCATGTAAGTTTCCATAGATTTTATTCGCCACGCATTGATCGATTTTGCTAAAATCTTCCTGAGGTACTGACCTTAGCTCATCAGGCTTTGGTAGTTTTTGCACATAGAAGTTTGCTTTATGTGGACCCCGCAAACTATGCCCAGTCCACGTGTATCCCGTTGGAAAATTCCCCTCAAAATGTATCAGTGGAACGCTCCAGACCCACGGAAAAGTGTTGTTAAGCCATTCATCATGTTTTGCCTCCTGTTTCTGTTTCCAAGTAATCCTATTTATCAAATCAATGACTGGTGCAAGCTACAATAATCATGAATCTTCTTCCATCTTTTTGTAGCCGCGTTACCAATACTTTTAACTTTTGCTTCTAATACCTGCTGGGTATCTTGTGTTGGCGATGTAGGGAGTGGTTTGGTTTTTCCCTGTGTTGGTGATATCTTTGTGGATCCCACCGATGCTGCTGATGGGATGGCGGTTAGTTTGGAATATAGTATTCCTGCTCCCATGCCGGCAGCGTTGTTCAACAGAGGGACTGTTGTAGATACTGTATCCACTTTCGGCACTCTGCTGCGGGTGTTGTCACAGGTGAGGTTATAATTACCCCAGTGTTTCCAGGTAGGCATTATCATTCTGCAAACATCATGTCTTGGTAATGCTGGAAAAACAGCTTCTTTTTCTCAATATTCTTCGGCGTCCTATTATGTACCAATGCCGCAGACTTTCCTCGCTAAGCACTCGTTCAGCAAGTAATTTTTGTCCTGTTGTCTCTGTTAAGTCGGCATCTCTTTTATATTCATAATTTGAGACATAATATCCGTTAGATGCTAGTTCCCAATCTTCTTCCTCAAAATCTTTTTCTGGCCAATTTAAGTATAGTTTCTCAGCACCAAAGCCACTTTGTATATAGGGTCCAAGTCTTCCTTGATTATTGATAGTGGGTACTCTATTTACATCTGGTCCTTGCGACATTTTGCAAACAGCCGCTTCTTTTTAGTTCTTCCTTATCCCGCGGAAAATGGAGGGAAGCATCCAGCGACTCTGAGGCTTTCCTGATTTTTCCTCACCTTGAGTCGGTTGGTGTAACGACTGCTGCTGTTCCTCCAGGAGGTCAACATGAGCCCCGACAGAGTAAACCCCCACATAGGGAACCAATACCATCAGCACTGTGAGCCGCACCTTAAGTGTTTGGTCCGGCCTACAGTGTCCGCTCTGCTAGCCACTCCCCCCATAGATTGTATCCTCCTCTTTCTCACCCATTCTTCAGGTGTCACGCGGTACTCGGCTGACTTCTTCTTCGGTTTCTACGCTTTATTTCCCCAGGCGTCTAGTCCAGTGGTAAAATAATACATGAGGGTTTCTCTGCCCCCTTTTTCTTGTGGCACCTCTTCTGCATCTTCCAGTGGAATTTCTGTTTTTTTAGAACTTCTTCTATCAATTTGGCCCAAATTGTCAGTTCCCAAGGGCCGATCCATCCTTCTTGAGCTTTTTGCTGTTGATCATCGGTCAGTCCTCCCATCATGTCTGTATATCCGGGTCGCTCCGGATCTCTATACACTCTGAACACCAGTGGAATTTGCACTGTGTCTATTGGAGGGTCATAAGTTTGCCCATACTCTGGACCATGGGACCAACTTTGATGTATAGCTTCATGCAACAAAGACGGCTTTCGCTCACCACCTCCTGCAGCTTGGTCACTTCCTCCTGCTCTAGTTGTTTCCAACATCAAATAGACACTTGGTGCCGCTGGACTCACGTCACCGTTGCCTTGATTCCCTTCAGCTTGATCAAGTGCAACTGTTGCTGCAGGATTAGCCCAACAGGCTTCATCGGTGTGAAAGGTCCTCAGAGGGTCCAAAAACCTTCTCACTTGCCATCCTTCTGCTCTTGCCACATGCAGTAGTCTTCCCATATGAGTTTTTGCTTTACACAGCAGGCAATACTCGATTGCATGTCCATTCCAATAGCATGAGCACACCTGCATATCCACATCGTCTCCACGTATATCCCACTGGGTGTAAAAGACCATTCTTGGCAACTGGGCTAGTCGGCATAATCCACATACTAGTGCATCCAAAACCTTCACCGGCTTGTGAAGTATTTGCTTGAACTCATGTTTTGCCCCACTTGGAATTGGGGGTTTTCTAATCCCAGGTCCCGACCATTGGACCGTCAGCGGTACTTCTTCGCAGTAAATCACACAGTGATTCTCAACTTTTTTCCATTGTAATATCTCCTTTTCACAAGATAAAAATCCTTTCTTTGCATGATATAGTTTCCTCAGGGCTCTGCCTGCCCAGAGGTCATTTTTTGTTCTTCTTAAGGCAACCACCCCATTGACAGTGGCCACTCTGATGAAGGGTGGAAGATCTTGGGTGTTTTTGGCCATGTTTAGCTCCTGGTTTCGTCTAGTTAGGAGTTGGCTTCAGCTGCTCTACTCCTTGGATTCCCTTCTTCTTCAATTCTACTGTGTTGCTGTCCAGTATCTTCACTACTGTATCTGTGGTCTCATACTTAGGTTTAACAGCAGTGTTGGTTAGGTGATCTCGAGCTCTCACCCACACCTTCTGCCCAACCTTAAATGGGATCTTTGGTTCTGGTTCTCCGTCCCTTTTAGTCTGACTCCGCCCCACTTCCAGTGTTGAAAATGGGCGTTGGTTCAGTTCTTGCGAAGGGGTGGGCCTGCCGGCACGATGGCGGTCATTCAGGGCCTGTCCAATTTCCAGGGCCTTAGTACTCCATTCCCTCGTGTTAGCATTTTTCCCAATCCAGTTTTTCACCAGTCCAATAGCCCTTTCCACAACTCCATTTGCTTGAGGGGTGTATGGGGGCGAGTAAATTCTCATTACTCCATTTTCCTGGCACCACTGGTCGACCTGAGCGTTATTGAAATGTGTCCCATTGTCCGTTCTAAGCTCCCTAGGTATCCCCAGATTTGAACACACTTGACCCAACATGCTGATCACACTGCTGCCGTTGGCTTTTCTCACAGGCTTAACAGTCACATAGCCCGACATAGAGTCCACAAGCACCAACAGATACTTTTCTCCTTTCTTACCGGTCACCCCCATGGGCCCAGCAACATCCATGCATACTGATCCCCAAGGAACAGTACTCTTTATGGTGAAACCATCCACCCTTTGTCCTCGTCGTCCTGCATTGTATCGACCACATACTTCACAGTCTTTGAGGACTCGGCAGACTTGGTTTCTCGGAATCCAAAGTTGCAGCTTCTCCAGCTCCTTCCGTGTGGGAATGGTGCCTGCATGGCCAAGCGCTTCATGTACGGCCAGCGCCACTTCTTTCACAGACTCTTTTGGAACTACCCTTCCCTTGGGTGTCTGTTCCCACTTCTCGATCCCGACAACGACGACTTTTCTCAGCTGCACATAGCGGTCCACTTCTTCGTTCCCGCTCCAATGTGCTCCTTCTTTTACATGGGCCTTCTGATGTACCACATCTAAGTCCATAGTTAGCCTCAACTCGGCTATTTTCCTCCACAAATCCATATGATCTACAGGCTTCCCCTTAGCTCCCTCGAATCCATTTTCTTCCCAAATGGATAAGTCCTCTTTCAGGGCTTGTGCGCAGTAATGACTGTCTGTAACCACTTTATCCCTTTTTACTCTCCTCTTGTTTAACTCCAAGAGTCCTTCCAGTATTGCTGTAACTTCTCCAGCTTGGGCACTCCCTGGCGTTTGACCTTTTTGATGATATTTCTCCTTATCTTGATACTTCAGAATATAGCCCCAATAAGCTATATTGTCTGTACCTTTCTTCGACCCATCAGTGTACATAGTCCACTCGTATGGCTCCATAGGGAGTTGCCTCTCCTTCGGCAACATTTTTGTCGCTGACTGTTTTGGCCCAATTTCCAGCTCAGGGTCTAGCAGGATGTCCTCCCACCTTCCCCATCTGGCATTTGTGGCTTTAGTACTCTCAATAGTTCCTTTTCTTAGGAACCGGTGGACTTGGCTTTGAGTGATAACTTTTATTCCCTGACCTTGTGCAAGTTCTTTTAACGCACTCCAATATCTAGCCAGGACTGCCAGTTCTTTTTCTTCCGGTGGATATTTTCTCTCAATCGAAGACAGAGTATAGCTCCACAAAGTTACCATACCCCCTCCTTCGTTGCTCACTTTTACCACCGAATCCTCTTCTTCACAGCTTATTTCGGCTAGCAGACGAGTAGTCAGACTACGCGGCTCCAGCCTAACTGCGTCTTGAATGGCTTTCTTTAGCTTTTCCAAGCAATCCTGATCTGTAGCTGTCCACATCCATTGCTTTTGCTCTTGTCCATTAGGTTTCTTCTTGAGACGAGCATAAAGGGGCTTTGCGTATCTCTGATAGTGTGGAACGTGATCTCTCACATAGTTACATAATCCCAATATTTTCTGTAGGTCATTCTCAGATTGCGGTGGTTTAATCTGACTCAATTTTTCTCGGTATACTTCTGAGAGTCCCAGGTCTGATGATACCTGGAATCCCAAATAGTTAACCTTGAATTGTCCAAACTGACATTTCTTCAGGTTGAGTTTTAATCCAGCTTCTGTGAGCTTCTGTATCACCTTTTGCAGCCGCATTAGGTGTTCATTTTCATCATCATCTGCGATAAACACATCATCGATGTAGACTGTTACTCCCACATCTTTTAATATTTCCATTACTGCTGCTTGGAACACATCTGGTGAATTTCTGTATCCCTGCGGGAGTCGTTGCCACACATAACTTTTCCCTTTATGTGTGAATGCTGTTTTCCCTTGTGACTGTTTTGCTAATCGCAGGGAAAAGAATCCATTTGCCAGATCAATGCATGATTTGTATCTCTTAATTTGGAGCGTTTTCAGTGCTCCTTGGAGATTTATCAAACTCGCTCTATTGGCTATTGTTCGTCGATTGAGAGCCTTGAAGTTGATTACTGGTCTCCAGCCTCCTCCTGCCGACTCTGGCTTCTTAACTGCTTGGATGGGGCTGTTAGTAATCGGATTCAATTCCACTCGAATGATCCCCAAAGCTTCCAATTCTTTTACTATTTTATGCATTTCCTCAACCGCTCCAGGGTTCAAGGGATATTGTCGCACCGGTGGATGTACTCCTCCTTCGATGACATGAATGTATTTAGCCCCCAAATCTCCACAATCATTTTTAAATCATGCTACTTTAGCTTTGGAGATAATTTCCCTCAATTTTTCTTTCCCCGCTTCAGAGAAATCACTTTCTCCAATCTTTTCTTCTGTGACAGCTGGTACATCCACTTCTTTGTACCAGCTTACCGGACTCTTTCCAATTGGAGTCATATCCATTCATACAACTCTTGCTTGTAATTTTTTCACTCGTCGTCTTATTAGATTTCGAAGCCTTTTGGGCCGATGCAATTCTCTCAAATCCTTGACTGTTATCAAATTAAAGGGGCCTTTTATCCAAACTACCCCTTTCCATATTCCAAATGGTCTTTTCTCTGTTGCCGCATTCGCATACTGGATCAGTAGGTATCCCTTGGTCTCGAGGCTTCTGCGGGTCATGGACACCTCTGCTCCCGTGTCCACCAGGTACGGTTCTCCATCCACATTAGTGTAGATACTGTCCCCCTCCCAGTAGGCATGGTCTAGCATGACCCGCGCCTCCAAAGCCATTACTTCTTCTGCCCTCCGGCTACCGCTGAGCCTTGGCGGACTTCCTGGAGGGCTTTCCTTTGTTCTGGAGTTAATTTGTCGTACTCCTCTTTAAGGAGATAGCCACCACTACGAGGTGCAGGTGTAGGTCGCGATTGTGGTGGTGGAGGTGGTGGACCTCTCGGCCGAGAGCTCCATTTTCCAGCTGGAGGCCTTTGATTATTCCTCTGTGGTGTTTGATGCGGCCGAGGAGGTGGTGGTTTAGGCTCTGAATTTCTTTTCTCCACTCCCACCGGTTTTTGTCCTGATCTCGGTGTGCTCTCCTTCTTTCTCTTTTCTTCATAGAACTGCTGCTCCAAATCCCAGCTCTTCACCACCGCGTCCATTTGTGGGACTGTAGTGCCGTCTATGGGCATTTTCATAAAGGTTATCTCCCCTCTTCTTCCCTTAGTGACCTCTCTCAGTGCCCTAACATAGCATTGTGGCAAAATCGTCTGTTTTAGCCCATGCCACACTTGAACTAATGTTTGACCTTTGTCTAGTCCAGCTTTAGCTCGAGCAATATGGGAATCTTCATCATTGGGATCTTCCAACACTAACCTGGCATAATGTTTTCATGCTGGTTCACCCCGACTGATGGGTTGACTGGTAACTTGGGCCAGCCACATAGATTTACCCTCTTCGCTGTTAGAAGCTCTGTCAATAAGGAGCCACACTTCTTTCAAATAGTCCTTTAGGTCCTCATTTGGTTCTTTCTCTCTCACCAGCATCTTTAATTTCTTGAATTCATGGAATTCCCTGCCATCTGCTTGAATTTCAGCTTGAATTGCTGGCAGACTTTGCTCTCTAGATCCAGCAGGAAAGTCCTGATTTGGGAGGCTCGCTTGTAATCCTGACGATGGTGGAATTGTTTCTCCTTCATCATCCAGATTTTCTTCATTAATTTCTCTCAACACTTACCGTGACCAGCGTAAAGCTGCTGTTTTTAGATTTCTCAACATCACATCATTGGCAACGCCTAAATAGGCGACTCTGAAGTTATTTGTTAACTCTTTACAGGCAGTCAGTGTAGGATAGAAGGGCCACATTAGTATATTAGCCCACTCTCCAACAGTTGCTGTTACCTCGAGAGTTTTCTTTTCATCTTGTCGCTCAATCCACTCTTCTGGGATGTCATACCCAGTTTGCCCAACTTCTGGAGCATAGGTTTGTCGCTTATCTCGGGTCTCCACTGGGTTAACCCTGATATCTCTTGCAATTCTCTCTAATGCTACATGCACATTATACACCCCAACTTCTTTCTTTCGTCCTCTGTAGCGTCCAGTTCGTAGTTCTGGGTGTGAGACTTCTCTTTCCCCTACCACAGATAGTGGTTCGTCCTCTTCCGAGTCTTGTGGATTGATCTCCTCTTCAGACTCTCTTTCCTGGTCATCATCCATATCAGATTCATGGGAAGGACGTGGGTCTCGTGGTTGTGGGTCCCTGTTTTGTTCTGACTTTCGGGGTGACCCGGATGCTTCGGCATTTCCGACAGGTAGAGGAATGAATATAGGATCCTCTTCTCCATTATCCGGTGAAGGAGCCTGGAAAGGCTCTCTCATCCGAGATTGGGAGCTTGTGGGGTGTATGATAGTCTGGAGCCCACTTGTAACTCGTTTTAATGTTGGTCGTGGGGTTTTAATCCTTAATTGCTGCACTCCCACAGCATGAACTAATCTTTTCTCACTTGTTGCCATGGGGATGGACTGCATCACTAGCGGGGGACTAGTTGCCATTCCACTTGCTCCAACTGCACCCTTCCTTGGACCTGCTCTACTTGGTCCTAGGTTCACCGCTTCAAGTGCCCTTCTCACTCGATCTTGCTCCTGCTCATTGCTAGTGACCACCACAATTTCTCTCATTGATCCCCATACTCCTGGGGTACGCATGTGTAGGTTCACGGCTGCCATGGCAACTTTTTCTGCCTCTTCCCATGTCATATGTCCAGATCGAATTCCGTGCACACATATCACCACTCGCCGATGCTGGCATTCTTTGGCCAAATCAATAGCTGTTCCCAGAGTCTTCAGCATTTCCTCCATGTATTAGATCGAATTTTCTCTCCCTGGGTACCTTTCAAAGGGCACATGTATGAGTGCATGATAAGCCATTCGTGGTGCACTTGTTATCACCATCGATCTTCCGTCCAGATCTCTCCCCTTTATATTCTTAAGCTCTTCTTGGTATTCTCTGCCTGCCCGCTCCTTGAGCTTTGCTCTGAAATTTCGGTTGGCAATTTTCAGTCTGGGATTTGTGAAGACAATGAGACTATCTCGATCTATATCCCAAGGACTGCCAAAATAATGATATGCCCGTCTTCGATCTTGGGCCACCATTTTTTTAGTTCCTTCGGGCATAGGGTCCAATTCCTCCATGTAGTCAGATTCAGTGTATACATGGTGGGTTTTTGCCTTAGATTTTCTAAAGATCTCCTGCGAACGCCCTACGCCTTTAATATGATAACTCGGTCCGGCAACACATTCTTCAGCTTTAAGCTGGCCCAAGCTTCTGGGCCCACATTCCGGCGACTGATGGAATATCTGTCCAGACACTCCCTGAAGGCTTCTTCGTCTTTTATCCTGCTCAACCAGACATTCTGTCTGTTTTCTAACTGTTGAGGTTGTTCCTCTCACACTTCCCAAGGGCAAATTTGGCCACTCTGGGTCAAAGCTTGTGTGGAGCTGGTCCGGGCTTTTATATTCTTGACCATTTCCCTCAGGATTAGGACCTCCCGGGGATATCGATTCATCTCCACCTACCTCTGGGTTGTGTTCCTCATCACTTTGTTTGGATTCGGCCTGGGAGTCTATCTTGCCTTCGTCTTCATTATCGAGGATCTGACTTCCACTTGACTTCAGCTATGGTCCTTGTCGTCTCGAGTCGTCTGCCTCTCAAAGCCTCTCTTGGTGCCTTGAGTCAGGGATGAGTGACAGACTACTTGGCTATTCAGCGCTAATTCCAGAGGTTAGTTCCAGATCAGCTGCTCCTTTTCCCGCTTCTCCCCTCAGGAACCTCACGGGGTGATGATCCTATTCTCTCTTGTAGATCACCATTTTGCACGGTATACTCTCATACCTGCTTTCTTGACGATCCGATCCAGCAGGCTCCCTCGCCTGCTTCCCTTCCTCGTCATTTCGTGACGATCCAGCAGGTTATCCCTGTCTGCTTCTCGTCCCAGTCCAGATGATCCAGCAGTGACACATCTGCTTCTCGTCCTTGATCCCAGCTCCCTGGGATACTTACTCCTGTTGTCTTTACTTTGTCCTTCTGGTGGTCGCCTCCAAATATTCACACCTCTGGAGGACAGATATGTTTCAAGCCGTTACTGGACCTATACAGGCCATCAGCCGACACTCTCCACAACACTGTCTCCTTTGGTGATCTACTCAGGGGCTTCGTGTCTCCATGGGTATTACCCGGCAGGGCTGCACAAAGGTTGTTCAAGCTGGTGGCGAGGAGATTCATCTAGCTGCTCACTGCCTCCATCCAGACGTCCACCCCGCTGAAGCTGATCTCACACCCCGGTCGAATAGCCTTCTCAGGAACCAGGATACGAACCGGCCACTCCCGTTAACGGCAGCTCTCCTCTTATGGATCAGGGCTCTTGGAATGTTGCTAGATTTTAAATTTAGTGACTCGTACAGCGAGTCCCCAGGATGTGTTATTTTCATTAAAAACCAGACTAACCTTTTAGAGCACTTGATGTTGTATACCCAATAAACTTTACTTTCACACCTTAAGAAGCATCAATAATCCAATGTCCGCGCCTTAACACTTTAACTGCATGCTTGGAATTTTATTGCAGGTTTTGCAAGTGCCGATAACATAATCAAAATAGGTTATATGGTGATAATTTCACAACAGTAATTCAGATATAATTAGAATAATGATTGGCAGAGATTTTTGTTTAATTCAATAATTCTGACTGATCTTACTTTGACTGGGACTGGATTGATTTCTTAACAAATTTTCCTAGGAGTGAGGGAGGAAGGTTTTTGAGATCAGGGTCCCCAGCTCGGTGGACTTGATTTTCTCTTCATCAGCTATTAGTCGTTATCTGACCACAATCCTTGTGTGATATTGTAATCCTTCAGGAAGTTAATCCACATAAGAATTTATTCCGTCTTCAATCAACCAAAAGTTGATCTAATCCATTCTGGTATGCTGTGATATTCCTTGAGAGAGAAATCGTTGAACATTCCCCACTCAGACTTAAGGCCAGTGGTTATCCTCCATCGTTATGCTACTCCGTGACTGGACGGCCTGAGTGGGAGTTGCAGTCTCTCTCAAATGATCTTTTATGGCTCCAATCCTCTCACTCCACGATTCCAATTGATGCTCACAAGATGGTCAAGTCTTGTGATCTCCTCGTAGCAGGGGAGTAGTGGCAACAGCACCTCTCCCTGGAAGAATAACCCCGTTTTCTGGTGTTTCAACAAGTTATATATGTTCTTGACTCCAGTCGTCCTCAGATGATCTTGGTTACCATGGGGACGCTGTTGACTCAAAACCTCCTCCCTTCTCCTTCTGCTTTACTGGAAATATCCACAGCCCCTACCAGTAACTTATTTCTCAAGTTCCTCTTTTCTGTTAACACTTCAGCTTTTCTGAGAATTCATTCTTTTAAATCATTTCTTCAAAATCACATCAATCATATTCAATCATTTCATTACAACTCTCTTTCACATAAAACAATTCATATGATCATATACAAACATTCTCATTCCTTATTATTCATTTCATTTTTACCAACATCTTAATCATTTGATCAGTTGTTTAACATCAGCTTTTCTTGCCCCACTTGCAACATCTTCTTCACTTCCTCTTTTTCTCTGACTCTGCACTCTTTATGAAAAACAACTCATATAATCATTCATTTCACTTATTTGTAAAATACATCTTCTAATCAACTCTTAATTTTAACACATTACTACTTCATTTGATCATACTTGTCATGTTAGAATCATTTTTAGATATATTCCCTCATCTTCACCACCGAGTTCATTCCGTGGGCCTCCCCATTTACAATGGAAAAGTCCGGTATGACCTCACTTACTCCTGGAAGGTACCAAACACTGTGCAGTTTAATTCAACAGCATGTATATTAATTCCATGGCACATATTATATTCCAAGATGAAAACAAGCTGAAAGCAAGCTTAAACTTCTGGCAACAGCGCGGGACTGGCACCTGAAGGTTGACCTCGGGAGACAGCATAAATTCCTGGAAAACATTGCAGTGCCACACTCAGGCCGGACATAGTCTTGGTGTCAGAAACAACAAGGCAAGTGGTCCTAGTGGAGTTGACTGTTCACTGGGAAGACTGGATGGAGGAAGCCTTTGAGAGGAAGAGGGCCAAGTAGTAGGAGTTGGCAAGTGAATGCCGAAGCAGGGGATGGAGGACTCACTGCAACCCCACTGAGGTCAGCTGCAGAGGATTCCTTGGCCAGTCACTCATCAGAGCACTCAAGATTTTGGGAGTGAAGGGACTGCATTGCAGAAGAGCCATTAAAAACCTGCCGCAGCTTAAAAACCGCGCAGCCCCCGGAGGGGTGAGAGGTGGCATGAGCGGTGGCTGGGATGGGGTAAAGTGATGGGGGAGCAGAAAAGGAGATAAAGGGAAAACAAATATGGAGCATGCTTCAGTCTTGTCCATTTGTAAGTCTGTCAGTTTATTGTCTTTGTGGGTTGAGATAAGAAGGAGCCGAACAATCTCACCAGAGCCGTAAGACATTCCTCTGGAGGTAAACATTGGGCAATTTGTCCTTGAGGCTAGATAAGCCTGGAGTGTTGTGGTTGAGCAGTGAAAAACCCATTTAACAGTTCCACTTGAACAACCAAATCCCAATTATGAATTAAGAATATTCACTGGCCTCCGAAACCTTCAGCTTCAACTGCAAGGCACTCATCAGCTCCAGGGTGTCATCCAATTTGCGTCTGAGTTCAAGAATCAACGCAGTGTGAGAATGCACTGCCTTGCCAACCATGTTAATCATGACGGACAAGCGAGGGGCCGTGGTTCTTGATGCCGCCGTCTTACCAATTTTCAGATCAGGGCAGCACATAAGCCAAAAAGTACCAGCCCTGCTACCATAAGACCAAAAATGAATAAATCCTCGACATCCTCAACGGAGAAAGGCGCCAAGCATGCAACACGCCAAGACCCCCAGGAGTCGAGGACATAGCCCGTAGGATACATTCCATCTGGGGAGGTAGGATCCCCCAGTCCTGACCTTCTTGTAGAAAAAATGTTGTCAATAACGTTCAGAGACAAATTGATCAATTCCATGGTTAATCCAATAGTAGTTCAATAGATCCAGAATCCAATATAATTTGAGGAATTCACAGTCTGGTAAAGTCGGGACTTGAAGGTTAAAGGCAGAGAACAGAGATAAGGGAGAGTCTCAAGCAGCTGTGAGATGAAAATGTCAGACCCCTCCATGATTTCTAAGTGGGAGAACTTGCAAAATCGCAGGGTGATCAAATACTTATTTTCCTCACTCTATATATATATATATATATATATATATATATATATATATATATATATATATATATATATATATATATATATATATATATATATATATACACATATGGTCATAATAACTGTACAAGAAAAGAGAAGAAGAAGGAGCATAAATAATTTAACTTAATTACAAAAATTTCAAAACACAACCAATCAAGTAAGAGTGAACAGTGACAAAAATGGTAAACCTAATCCTTCAACCTATAATGGGTAAAAATATTATTTTTTGTAAAGCCTTTTAAAACCAACCAGTGCACCAAGTATTTTAATAACAATTATTCCAAATATTAACACCCCTGACGGAATCACAATGACTTAACAGTAGTACGGATCTTCAGTTTCTCAAATAATAATGTTCCTCTCACACTGTAGCTGGAGTCTCTCATTTTAAACAGATTCTGGACATGTAGAGGCAAAATTATTTTAACTTTTAACTTATTTTAACAGAATTATTTTTAACTTTATACATTATCTGTATTGTAATATAATCAACCAAGTCCCAGAATTTTTCAATTTGCACACAAGCAAATAACGAATTTGTTGGCTCTCGATATGGTTTATTACTGATAATTCTTATAGCTTTCTTTTGCAACAGAAAAACTGGTTTAGTATTAGTTCTGTATGTATTTCCCCAAACCTCAACACAATATGTCATATATGGAACAAGTAATGCATGATATAAAGTGGTTAATGCATGTTGGGTAAGGAATTCCTGGGCTTTATGCAGAATTGCAATGGCTTTTGACATTTTAGTTTTAACATAGTTAATATGTGTTTTCCAGCTTAATCTATCATCAATATGAACACCAAGAAATTTTGTGTCTGTTACAATTTCAATATCATGTAGTAATAGTTTTTTTGCTTAAATTCCTGGACTTATTCCCAAATATGATACACTTAGTTTTACCAAAATGGAGCGATAATTTATTTAAATCAAACCATTTCTTAAATTCATGTAATTTGTTCTCCATCTTGTCCAGGAGCTGTCCCAAATGTTCCCCACTACAAAACACAGTCGTATCATCTGCAAATAAAATACAACTTACATACTTAGAAACAAAACATATATCATTAATATACAAAAGGAACAACAGTGGCCCAAGGACTGAACCCTGGGGCACCGCACAAGTAATCTTCAAAAACTCAGAATTTGTCCCACCAAAGTGGACACACTGATACCTACTGTCTAAGTAGCTCGCTATCCAGTCATGTGCCAATCCCCTGATACCATACTTCTGTAATTTGTCCAGTAGCAAGGTATGATCTACAGTATCAAATGCTTTCTGTAAATCAAAAACAAACAAAAAAACCCCCCCCTACATTATATTGCTTATTTTCAATTGCGTTAGTAATTTGTTCAAAGAAATCCATCACAGCCGGTGAAGTAGTGTGATTCTTTCTAAAACTGTATTGCTGCTCGCTAAGGATATGATGTTTAGTTAAAAAATCATTTAATCTAATTTCAAATACCTTTTCCAGAATTTTGGAAAATTGTGGTAAGAGGGAGATTGGCCTATAATTGCAAAAAACATGCTTGTCACCAGATTTGAACAATGGGATGACTTTACCTATTTTCATTTTGAAAGGAAATTTCCCAGTCTTTCATGACAAATTACAGATATACATTAAAGGCTTAACAATGCAATCAATAATATTTTTAACCAAAAACATATCAAAACGGTCCCTATCAGTTGATTTTTTTCCCCTTAAGTTTGTGAAAGATATATCTATAATTTCTCTTTCATCCGTTCCTCTAATGAACATTGAATCACAAACTGTTTCTATTGTTTTACTGTGATTCAAGGAGCACGTTTTGGAAGAAACAATTGAATTTGCTAAGTTTTTACCCATGTTAACAAAATAACCATTAAAATGATCTGCTATAGCTTTGTTTTCTTTAACAATTGTGTCAGTATTTGTATAAAAATAGGCAGGATATTCTTTGACAACTTTTTCTTATTTATGATTTCATTTAAGAACCTCTAAATACCCTTTATATTTGTTTTAATTTTTTCCAATATATCACTATCATAGTCTTTTACATGATTGCATAATGTGTGTTAGTTTGTTTTTATATGACTTATATCTTATCTCAGCTTCAATTGTTCTATATTTTAAAAACTGCTTGTACAAAAAAACCCCTTCTTTTTACATGCATTCTGAAGTCCCTTAGTGATCCAAGGTTTATCTTTGCTTAGCTTTTTTCCATATTTTAACATACAAGGGCAATGTCTAGCATATAAATTGGAAATAATAGAAATTAATGATTCGTAAGATTGATCTTAAATCTTGGTTTGGATTGGTCTTAAATCCGTCCTAAGCTTTTCCATAGTTTCCTTTGTTATTTTCCTTGTGACGTTTGTAATGTTAATATGGCCAATTTTATCAACTAATGAATTGAAAACAACAAAAACAGGTAGATGGTCACTGATACCACTAATGAGAAGTCCACCCATTATGTTTCCCATAGTAATGTTTGTCAATATATTGTCAATAAGTGTTGATGAATTCCTAGTTGGATGAGTAATTACTGGATGCAATCCCATACAAAATACAGAATGAATAAATTCATATATATGTGATTGATATGAGGATTGAGGAAATCCATATTGAGGCCTCCACAGATAAACAAAAGCTTATTATTTTTAAAGGTGTTATACATATCTGTCAATGTATCCACAAAAATATTTGTGTTTGATCCAGGAGCTCTGTAAATACAACTTATGATTATGTTTTTTGTTTTATTTTTCACATTTAATTTCCACTGAGACACATTCCATGACATTGTCAAAAGAAAAGGACACATTATTGACAATTTCACACTGATAACTAGAACTGACATAAAGTGCCACGCCACCGACCCTTTTATTCATCCTATTTATAACAAAGAGATCATAACCATCGAGCTGGACTGTGTCCATGTGCTCATCCCTGAACCAGGTCTCTGTAACCGCAATGACAGAAAAGGGATTATTGACACTTTTTAAACAATCCTGAATTTTGGGCAAATTCATAGGAAGACTTCTACTATTAAAATGTATAATGGAGAAAGAATCGTTTATCATGGAACAGTTCTTAAGTTGTTCCTCGGTAAAGTAATTACAGCGGTGAGTAGTATTTTTAAGAAAAAAACAATCCGGATCTATATTGTAATCAATGCTATGAGAATTACTGTTAAAAATAATTAACAGTTTTAGATCAAGCTCTTGTGCAGAAGCAAGTTGAAAAGAATCAATTGATATCATAAAAGGGTTGTAATCGACAAAACAAAAATGCGGCTAAATATGATATAACTATTTCATGTAAACCAATATGTGATATGGATTTAGTCAAAAATTGTCTCATCACAAAAGAGGAAAACGAAACAAAAAACATACCAAAATCCCTTCAAATAAACAATATTGAAACAATAAGGAACATTTTCATCCATAAGGAGCAATCATTTAAATATATCCAAATCTGCAAGCTCTCTTATCATTATGACCTTCCTCCGGAGTTCCATTTAGTTTGATCCACACTTTGCAGTTCCTAGTCCATGTCGCTTGTATTTTTTTCTGCTTGCAAAGGATTCTGGCTTGTCTTGCAATCTCCACAATTTCCTTTGTCATATGCTCATTCACATACACCTCGGTTCCTTTCAACTTTTTTGTTTGCCTTAACAATTCATTCTTAAACTTTTTATTTACAAACTGGATGATGATAACCGATTTCCCCTTTTTGTCTCTTCTTGCAACTGAATGGCAATCAGCAATATCAGTACTATTAATGTGGATGTCCTTGGAAGAAAAAAACTGAACAACCTGTTGCTCTAGTGAGTGAGTTTCTTCTCTCGTATCATCTGCATCATCGACACCACTGCCCACAGCAGTGGCCCAAGCGTATATCTGATGCTTAATGTTCAGTCCTGAAATAATTACTTCCTCCATCCTCATTTGTTGCTCAAGGTCATCGACACGATTTTCCAATGATCTAATTTTATTGTCTTTCTCTTGCAAAATTTTTTTGAGATCACGAACCTCCTTCAATAAACCAAGCAGTTCGGTTTGCTTTTTAACCACTCCACTGAGTTCTTCTGACATGAAATTCAGGGAGAGTTTGATCTCATCCAGATCTTCACTACTTAAGGGTGCTCGAGGGTTCATGGGGGTTCGCCCAACCAGTCCACATGTGTTTTGTGGATCTGTCGAAGGAGTTTGACCATGTCCCTTGAGGCACCCTGTGGGGGGGTGCTCCGGGAGTACAGGGTCTGGGGTCCTTTGCTAAGGCCTATTTGGTCCCTGTACGACTGCAACAGGAGCTTGGTCTGCATTGCCGGTAGTAAGTCAGGCCTGTTTCCAGTGCATGTCGGTCTCCGCCAGGGCTGCCATTTGTCACCGGTTCTGTTCATTACCTTTATGGACAGAATTTCTAGGCGCAGTCAGGGTGTAGATGGGGTCCGGTTTGGGAACCTCAGAATCTCGTCTCTGCTCTTTGTGGACAATGTGGTTCTATTTGCTTCGTCAAATCAGGACCTTCAGCGTGCACTGGAGCAGTTTGCAGCTGAGTGTGAAGCGTCCGGGATGAAAATCAACACCTGCAAATCAGAGGCCATGGTTCTCAACCGGAAAAAGGTGCTTTGCCCTCTTCAGGTCGGTGGAGTATCCTTGCCTCAAGTGGAGGAGTTTAAGTATCTCGGGGTCTTGTTCATGAGAGATGGACGGATGGAGTGTGAGACTGACAGACAGATCGGTGCAGCGTCTGCAGTGATGCGGTCACTGTATCGGACCGTCGTGGTGAAGAGAGAGCCGAGCAGGGCAAAGCTCTCAATTTACCAATTGATCTACGTTCCGACACTCACCTATGGTCATGAGATTTGGTGCATGTCTGAAAGAACAAGATCGCGAGTACAAGTGGCCAAGATGACTTTCCTCCACAGGGTGGCTGGGCGCTCCCTTAGAGATAGGGTGAGGAGCTCGGTCAATCGGGAGGAGCTCGTAGTCAAGCCGCTGTTCCTCCACGTCGAAAGGAGCCAGCTGAGGTGGCTTGGGCATCTTTTTCGGATGCCTCCTGGACGCCTTGTTGGAAAGGTGTTGCGAGCACGTCCCATCGGGGGGAGGCCCCGGGGAAGACCCAGGACATGCTGGAGGGACTACGTCTCGCAGCTGGCTTGGGAACGCCTCAGGGTTCCCCGGAGGAGCTGGGGAGGTGTGTGTGGATCGGGAGGTCTGTGCGGCTTTGCTTGAGCTGCTGCCCCCGCGACCCAACCTCGGATGAAGCGGAAGAAAATGAATGAATGAATAGTATTCACATAAGAGTCTGAAAATCCATTACATGATTTATGTTTTCTTTCTGGTATGAAAGGGCCCATAATCAGTTGGATATTTTACATAATATAAGGACAACACTGCTTAATTTATATAAGAAAGACATGATGCTTGCCATATATAAACTGCACTGTTTTATTGTTTGTTTGTATTGTTTTTTTCATATGTGGGTGAATGTGAGGCATAATTATAAAGCATTTTGAGCGTCTGATGCAGATGGAAAAGCGCTATATAAATGCAGTCCATTTACCATTTACCATTACCATATGGGGAGCCTTGGTGGTCTCCTTGATTGTTCCAGAACATCCTAGTGAAATTTCTTCTCAACTGAGAGTGACAGCTTGGGTCTTCTTCCACACCTTAGTAAAATGTTGACACATAACTTGCACTTATGTACAACCGTTTGAATCCCCTCCATATCAAATGGCAGTCGATGTACAGTCTGACTGCAATCAGTCAGGCATGACAATCCTGCTGGCATGTGCTGAATGTGGCATGGAGCTGCTGGATAGCACCAGCAAGGACTTGCACAGACCGTGTCAGGTTGACCCACACTGCCTCCGGTAATGTGTATTGTATATTACATACTGTAGACATGTCATGGTGGTGTTTGTGGCATCCTGGACTTGCGGGCATGCACACTCCCCCCAGAATGGCACATGAGAAGCAAATCGCACTCACCTCTCCAGCTGTACAGCGGGACTGCACCGCAGCCCTGTAGGGCTGTAATATCTGATTGTGTGCAACCCTAGAGTTCCATTGCGCACAGGGCTGCAATGTCCGATCATGCACAGACCTGTGCAGCTGCAGAGTCTGATCATGTGCAGCCCTGTGGGGCTGTAAGGTCCGATTGTAGCACTGCCCTGTGGAGACCTCCTAAACTCCGATTGCACAATGCAGAGGGTCCCTTATGTGATGGAAGGAAATGTCCATCCTGAGGGGACTTGTCGTGCTGACAGACAGTGAGTGGCAGAGTGAGGGAGAGGGGCAGATGAATAACAAATTTATCACATACCACACATGACACATATTGTGGGCTGTTGGATAACAGTGATTGGACACAAGTGGGGCATTGATATGTTACATGTCAGGCCACATCACAAACTGCTTTTTGTAACAGGTGCATGTACTGTGATGACAGCTGCACATGGAGATGATCTGATGACTCTGATAGCCTGAGCTCTCATGCACCACAATGATGCGGACATCAGGTCTTGGAGGTAGGGCGGATGAGCTGTTCGAATGTCTGTCCCTCCCGACTGTGCCTCGAAGTTTGTCTTTTTTTCCCCCAAATTCTAGTTGATTTGGCTTGATTACTGCTCAATTGTACCAAGTGTGATGAGGCCTTTAGAAATGGCTCCAAGAGACCTTCACACCTTGTTTAACCCTATAATGACTGACCCAAGAAATGTATGTACTGTATCAAAAATGATACATACAGTATTAAAGGGTTAAATCTACAATTCTCCTTCTTAGACCTCCTTGAGATCTACAGACTTTCCCATTGTTCTGAGGAATGGTCAGTGCCATGAGTACTGTCAAACATCCTTTGGATGCAATGCACAGGCATATTGGGTGTACAGACTATACTCCTTTTTTTTATCTCTTTGTGATTCGGGTTTGCCAAGTAATCTTTAGTTGACAGCTGATCTGATTTGACTGACAAGAGATGTAATAAAAGTATAATGGAAACAGAAAGACAGTGTCGCACACAAACGTTGGTCAACGTTGGTCAACCAAGATCCCACTGTGAAGAACTACAAATAAATCTGGATGTTTCACATCCAGGTTTTGCTGGACATCTGATGGACACATGCGACAGCACTCGTACAGGTCTGCTGTGTTGATTGTTAATGCTGTTAGTAAGAGTTACAATGGTTTTCCTGGGTGTCACAAAATGACTGAGTGGGGAGACTAATGCTTAAATAGCTTCCCTGGGGTGAACATTTCATGCATCCAGTCTTTGGGCATATGCTTCATCACTCAGCTCTCATGCTACAAGCACATGATATCTGCAATGGAACCCCCCCCCCCAAGCAAAAAGTCATTATAATTAGCTGTTATCACAGAAATCAAGGTAATTTATAATAACTAGGTTATGAACTGAAGCTCATTTTGTCCATTTTATCAACATTTAAAGACACGAAGAAAATTCCCTCATACAGTATTCATTACTCTGCATGTCCTGTGTGATGCTGGCTTTTAGCCTTTCCATACCAATGTGAACCTTTTAGTTAATAG
The DNA here is from genome assembly GCF_902500255.1 of Thalassophryne amazonica. Lineage (NCBI taxonomy): Eukaryota > Metazoa > Chordata > Actinopteri > Batrachoidiformes > Batrachoididae > Thalassophryne > Thalassophryne amazonica. The sequence goes on from NC_047103.1 coordinate 69,484,049, forward strand.
TTTTTGCCTTGTATGTCTATATTTTGGCAGCATTGGATACCACAAGGCCCTGTGATAAACTGGCGGCCTGTCCAGGGTGGACTCCACCTCTCATCCATTACTCCAGCAGCACCCAGTCTTAACTAGAATAAGTGGGTATAGAAAATGAATGAGTACCACAAGGCAGTTGAGCACATATGCAGAGTGACAGGAAGGTGGTTTTGGATTGCTGGTCTGGCACTACTGATCTGGCCTATAATGCATATTTGTGTTAGATTCCGACATGGGGTAAGTCTCGATGAGTGGTGTCTAACCAAGGACTGGAGGTAATACAATGCAGCATGCCATCATCATTAGTCAACTTCAATCTTAAAAAAGCGTCAATATAGAGAAGCAAATTGAACTGGTTGGTAGATTAACTAGTCTGTGCCACGTCTTCTATGCACACGGGGCACTTCAAGACGCATCTTGCACCTTCCTGCCTGCCTTACTGGTTTCGTCTGAGGTGCTTGATGCATCAGATGTAAAAATTAAGTCGGCGGTCAGCTGACATGCCCTGACAAATGAATGAGTTTATGCCTTTACCCTTATTTGTGATATTTAATATCCACTGTGTCGGTCTGTCATGTAAGCTACAATGTATGTGGAGGAAGTGACATCAGCCTGCTCAGCCGGCTCATTAATTCCACAAGGTGTCGCACGCTTAGACGCTGGCCAGTCCTCATGCGATCATATCGGTATGTAATTATCAGCATGTGATGAGGGCACACACATGAGCACTGCATGTTCGAAAGCTGAATTGCAGTAAACAGCAGTCAGCTCTTCCAGCAGCTCCCTGGACAGCAACCAGACTCCGGGGCCCTCAGCCACAGCTAACAATGTTGGATTCATGGTGTGTGTGTGTGGGGGGGGGGGGGGGGGGGGGGGTGACACAGTCATGCCCATGTGTGTTGCTTTTGGTTACGCCACACTCGTGAGGCATTTAGACAATTTTCAGACAGGTCAAATGTGGTTGCCTACTGTCTACTCTCGCGCTGGAAGCGTGAATAGCCCTGCCTTTCTGAGTGTCAAGCAAGCAGTGTTACATGTTTGTGAGGCGCCTCCGATTTTTCATGAGTGGCAGTCGACTCCTCCTTCATCCGCCAATGTGCCTCAATCATGTTGTGTGAAGGGGCCTTAAGATGCAAGGCCACCTCATGGTCCTTGATTGGAGTAAGCAGTTATACAAACTGTTTAACTACAGATTGACAGAGTGAGATTCTATTTACATACATTTGCAAGCTACTATCTGCTACCTAGTTCGGTCTAGTGAGTCTGTTGGAGTGCTCAGTTGTTATAATTAAGATGTTACATGAAAGGGATTGTAACACAATATGAGAGTACAGAGCAAGCTTGGCATATCGAATCCTGTAAATGCTTGTTGTGTTGTGGATCAGAAGTAGCAAAGCTCAGTCTTTGTCTTAAAGCCTCACTAATCCCATGTGTTGATTGGCCCTCTAATGGTTTGATTGTTCCGAAGGGAACTGTGGTCTGCCAACATTTGACAAGTTCCAAGAACAACATGATTTAGTATGCAATATTTATCACATTTTACCTTGATGCAGAGTGACGGTTTTTACATTACTGTCAATACAAAGCAAGATTCTGAGTATAAGAGTTTGCTTCCTATCACATATGCAGGGCTTCAACTCCAGGCATGTGCTTCAGGCTGCTTTTCTGTGTCCTTGGATAAGACACTTCATTGACATCCTCACAGTTTTTCCAGGTGTACAGCAGGTACCAGCAGTAGCTGGGGAAGCAACCTGTGATGGACTGGCATCCCGTCCACGGGGAATTGTAGACCTTCATCTGCTTCACCCTATGGTGCAAATGGATAAGCACTGATCTGATTGGTGTAAAGGCCTGTATTGGACTATTTTTACTCCTACTTTAATGCAGATAATTACTGAAAACCGCATTTGCATGAGAATTACTGCAAGGCATCTGGTGTAAAACATGTGCCAAATGTGGATCAAAGCAAGTTCTGCGGTGGCAACCCCAAGCAAAAAATGGGAGCAAACAAAAGAAAAATCACAGTTGTGGAAAAGGAGCTCAACACTTGGAAAGTACACCAGCTGAAGTGGTCTGTTTGGACTGTAGCTCAAAGAATCGAAGTACATCAATTTATTCATTATGGATGTGTTTCAAACATGCTGACAGAAAAAGAACTAATATGTAATCACAATAAGAATGTTCCTATGAGCTTCACTGCTAGAGTGCAAGCATTACATTTAGATTACGGTATGATGTAGCAAACAGTGACTAATGCGTATATACACAACAAGTTATGATGGAGTATTGCCAATAATACAAACTTCAGCTCCAACTTGTATGAATGCAAAGCTGGTTATAAATTGTATTGCAAAAACCTAACAGCAACTGCATGTTCAATATATTTGTTTGTATTACTTGACAAAGTGATTAGGAAGGCCAGCTTTGTCCTGGGAAGTCCCCTAGACTAGTGCAGGAGGAGGGAGAAAGCTGTGAAAAAAAAAAAAGGAAATACATGCTGCGACGATTTCGTGCACACGGGGACACAGTGCAGATGTGTAACCATATTGCGCAGCTGCTGTGAAATAAAAAAAATAAATAAATACATGCCACTAATGGGATTCAAACCTGCAAACTCCAAAAGCTCTGATTGCCAGCCAGAAATGTTACCACTGAGCTACCATCACTGTCCTGTAAAAGGTACGGGAAAATTCCTGATATCAAGAAGGACATGGATGTATTAAAAAAAAAAATACAACCACACACCATATAAAAACACCATCTTTTATTGAATCCCTCTTATCAAGAGGGCAATACAAGTATGATCCGTCTGTTACTCTGTAGATGATGCATGGTCACAGATGTACAGTCATGAAATCATGAAATGACATGAATGAGAAGCAGGGCAATCTTTTCATTTGCTGGTGGCGTGTCTGGCCCGACACGAGTGTCCTGTGGACGGCATGCCGCAGGACAGACACCGCATCATGTGGAACAGAGATCACGTGGGTGATTTGACATTTAGATCGCCCACTGCGTGTTATGATCTGATGGTCCGTTTCACCTGAGGTAGCCTGTCAATGTGTGCGGTGTGCACTTGCTCAATGCGGCCCATTGCAACAGCGATATATGTTTTTATGTATGTCCACATGAGGACAGCAAGCAGACACATGTGCATCACAGTGGGCAGTTGTTAGTTCATGTCTGTCCAAACATGGGATGTCTTCTCCAGCTGGGACATCCAGAACCATAAGTTTCCACAGCCACTACTCTGGGCGGACACATCCTCTGTCAGTTCAGTGCACACAACAATGTGTCACTGTGTCTGTTTGCAAAGCCACACTTGTGGCGGCACTTAGTTAAATTTCACATCCAGCTCAAAAGTGATTGTCTGCTGACTGTTTTCGTGCTATATATATAAATTTTCTCTGATATTACAGCAGCGTATTGCATTCACTGGATTTTCAGGATCTCATAATTACGACATCCAGATCTCGTAATTACGGGTTCAGGTTATTTTTATTTTTATTTATTTATTGTGTGTGTGTGTGGGGGGGGGGGGGGGAGGGTGTAATCACTTCTGTACAGTGTGTGAGAATTCCTGAGTCTTAATTGATATCGGTCAATATGTAACCTCCAACACTGCATTGTGATCACACACCATGGCCCACTCAAGGTGTGGATTTCCCCTTAAACTATTCCAGGATGAATAAACTATTCCTGGATGAATGAAACTCCTCCAGCGAGGCGGGGCATGGAGTCGACAGACTGGCATGCGCCAGGGTGGGAGTGAGCCCCGCTTTGTCCCTCAGTGGTCGGTGGGGCTGTGTGAGTGAAATCTGGAAGACTCCCCATGGTTCTCCCTGGACATTCATCTGGGAGCACGTTAGGGGAAAATCACACTTTGTGTTTGATTGCAGTGTGTTATCATCGGCTGAGCTCAGCCTGGGACTGGAAGTACGGAAATATATACATAAAACCACTGAGACACCTGATCTTTTCTCATAATTGCGAGATCCTGATCTCGTAATTACAAGATATTTTCTTGTAATTACAAGGTCTTTTCTCATAATAATGAGATTCTGATGATGTAATTATGCGATCTTTTCTCATAATTCCGAGATCAGCGGTCAATTTCTTTTTTTTTTTAACGCTTCAATACGCTTCCGTATGATTGATATATATATATATATATATATATATATATATATATATATATATATATATACAGTCTGATTCCCCTGATCCGCACTAGTTCTAAGTCAGCTGCTAGGGGCCAGCCGAGGCCCCTGATATATTGATACTCCATATATGATTCGTATCTATTATGCTTTTCTCTGATGTATAAAGTTTATTGATTATATATGAATATATTGATACTCTATATATGGTATATTTTTCACTGATATATTGATCATAATGATACTCCATATATATATATATATATATATATAGAGAGAGAGAGAGAGAGAGAGATAGAGAGATAGATAGATAGATAGATAGATAGATAGATAGATAGATAGATAGATAGATAGATAGATAGATAGATAGATAGATAGATAGATAGATAGATAGATAGATAGATAGATAGCGGCCCCACAGCTTGACAGCGCCAATAGGCAGCAGTGATCAATGTGGCATCTACTCTTTGTAAGATCTATGGTACAGACAGTTATCTATAACTTATACACTCTCCCTCTCTCTGATGTACACACCCACACACAACACACACACACACACACACACACACACACACACACACACACACACACACACACACACACACACACACACACACACACACACACACTTAAGACTCCGTAGCCACAGATGTGCAGGTGCGTATCTTTTGTAATGCCCAATCTCTCAGCTGACTGCAGCTTGCTGTTAACGGATTCCTTTACTACACCGTACATGTACACTCAACAAAAATATAAACGCAACACTTTTGGTTTTGCTCCCATTTTGTATGAGATGAACTCAAAGATCTAAAACTTTTTCCACATACACAATATCACCATTTCCCTCAAATATTGTTCACAAACCAGTCTAAATCTGTGATAGTGAGCACTTCTCCTTTGCTAAGATAATCCATCCCACCTCACAGGTGTGCCATATCAAGATGCTGATTAGACACCATGATTAGTGCACAGGTGTGCCTTAGACTGCCCACAATAAAAGGCCACTCTGAAAGGTGCAGTTTTATCACACAGCACAATGCCACAGATGTCGCAAGATTTGAGGGAGCGTGCAATTGGCATGCTGACAGCAGGAATGTCAACCAGAGCTGTTGCTCGTGTATTGAATGTTCATTTCTCTACCATAAGCCATCTCCAAAGGCGTTTCAGAGAATTTGGCAGTACATCCAACCAGCCTCACAACCGCAGACCACGTGTAACCACACCAGCCCAGGACCCCCACATCCAGCATGTTCACCTCCAAGATCGTCTGAGACCAGCCACTCGGACAGCTGCTGAAACAATCGGTTTGCATAACCAAAGAATTTCTGCACAAACTGTCAGAAACCGTCTCAGGGAAGCTCATCTGCATGCTCGTGGTCCTCATCGGGGTCTCGACCTGACTCCAGTTCGTCGTCGTAACCGACTTGAGTGGGCAAATGCTCACATTCGCTGGTGTTTGGCACGTTGGAAAGGTGTTCTCTTCACGGATGATGCGAAGGAGATGTGTTGCACTGCATGAGGCATATGGTGGTCACACCAGATACTGACTGGTATCCCTCCCCAATAAAACAAAACTGCACCTTTCAGAGTGGCCTTTTATTGTGGGCAGTCTAAGGCACACCTGTGCACTAATCATGGTGTCTAATCAGCATCTTCGTATGGCACACCTGTGAGGTGGGATGGATTATCTCAGCAAAGGAGAAGTGCTCACTATCACAGATTTCGACTGGTTTATGAACAATATTTGAGGGAAATGGTGATATTGTGTATGTGGAAAAAGTTTTAGATCTTTGAGTTCATCACATACAAAATGGGAGCAAAACCAAAAGTGTTGCGTTTATATTTTTGTTGAGTATATGTATTGCCTTCTTGCTCTCGGTCGGGAAGGTCGCATTTTTCTTTCCTCCTCCCTCCCCAACTTTCCTGCTACTGTAGCGTGTTTGTCTGTGAGGCTGCCAGCCCTGCTCCTCTGGAAATGGCAAAATGGATCTAATCAAGTGGTCTCTGAACGCAATTGGCACTATTTTTTCTACAAGACACTCGGGAGCGGAGGACCCGACCTGTCCTGGATGGATAGCTGGAGGTGGCAAGTCATGTGCCTGTACACATTGTCTGTGGACGACGTTGAAGATGTTTACTTATTTAGAGCTGTGCTGACCGGGTTTCTGCTGTGTGGAGCAGCCATAGCACTGGTTTACCGGAAAATTAAGAAGGTGGAGGCGGCATTAATTGGCACCTCCAGGCTGCTCCACATGATCGACTCGATTGGAAGGGCAGTGTCAGCTCAGTCGGCGGGTGTTAATCGCATGTTGGAATCCATCTCGGGGAGAATGGCTGCACTGGAAAACCGCTTTGATCGTCAGTAATGACCACATCTCTTCTCCTCTATTCAGATGTATTTGGGAGCCACTCTGAAGTTTCAGACAGTGGAATCTTTCAGGCATCTGTTAATCCGAATATCTATTTGGTTTCCAAACACCAGCTGCCCTTCAAGGCTGCTGAGATAAAATCCTCCCCCGAGGAACACTCCTGATGCCTCGCTCCTCGTCTTACCTCGCCTCTCTTGTCTTTCCCCCTCCCAGTCCTGTGATGTTGACTGTGGGAGCTTGGACTCTGGTGGACTGATTCAGGACTGGGATCCCCCCCCAGGATGGACAGATAAGGGCTGTTGATGGCGCCAAGGGTTGCCTCCGGGCTGTCTGTCTGAACACTGGACACATTCAAGTCTCGGCTGTCATCTGTTGTCTGCTGTGATTGTTTACTGTTTTTCTGTGACTGTTTTCTGTGCTTATGGTTTTTTTTTTTGTTTCAGTGGTGCTGTGTGTGTTCAACACAGCACCACTTTTTTCTTTCCCAATACTTTCCTTGTGTGTGCTTTTATGTGTGTTTATGTACCGGACCGGCTTATGTGTGTTGTTGTTTGTTAAGTGTGTCATGAAGCCGGTCAAGGTTTGCTCAGCCCTGCTCGTGACTCAGGGCAGGGACATACATCTAGAGCTGGGTCCCCGGGCGCCGTAAAGGCGACCTCTGCTCCTAACTGGCAATTAGGAAGGGTTAAATGCAGTAAACACATTTCATTGTGCAGGGAACATGTTCCTATGTGCATATGACAATAAACTCCTTTGAATCCTTGAATAACTTGTTCAGCGATATGTTTGTGTGCCATGATATTGTAGTGTGGTTCACACACTTTGATGAGCCGCCTGAAGCCGAGTTTTCAATGAAGGCAAAGCCCTGCAAATGTAGCCTGCAATCACCTCTGTTATTTTGTTCACACGTGAAGAGTTGGCTGGTAGTTGTAGAACTTCCTTGAGTTTCTTCTGTGGTGGTCCAGTGGGCTTGGACATGACATCTTGGTGGTGTCACTGCATATGGTTTCTGTGGCTAGTCGTATTTCCACAATACCTCATCTCCATCTGGCATATCTTTTGTCAAGCTCAATGTTGTTTTAGTTTCTGAATGCAAAATGGTATCCACTTTGAATGATGCTGGCCTTTTCAAATCTGGAGCTCAGCTACTGCTACAAATGATGCCATGTTGTTATGTTTTGAATCTCACACACGGAAGTATCGTCATCCCACCTGCACACACACACACACACACACACACACACACACACATATATATATATATATATATATATATATATATATATATATATATATATATATATATATATATATATATATATATATATATATATGGAACACCTCTGTTTCGGCGTGTCAGAGGACAAGTTTGGACATGTCCAGCTCTCCACAATTCTCTGATACTTACTGGACTGGTAAGCATTGAAAGCCGAGATAGGCATGTCCAAACTTGTCCCATGACACACTGAAACGGAGGTGTTCCTTTGTCTCACTTCCAAAGCGAATCGGTCTTTACGCGCGAAGCCTCCTCATGGTTTTCCATGACAAAATCTCTTGTTAAAAGTGAAATCTGCTGGAAAATGGCTGATGTCCAGCTCTTGTGATAACCAGAGAAAGAGCACACGACGGTCTCGTATCCACAGAGCCATCCGTTTAGAAATGGTCCGGTGGCTTGTGCCGCATCATCGCAGCTCGGAGCGCGGCGTGTAGAGCGTCCTTAAAGGGGTCCTTAAAGTTGTAGTAACAGTCCTTATTCTCTGTGAAGCCCGTAAAATTTTCACCGAAAGCCAGATAAATTTTTCAAATGGTTTCCAGGTGCCAGTCTCTAACAGTTTCTGAAAAAATTCTGATGGAAAAAAAGTCCTTTTCATTCCGCCATTTCCAGACAATGAAAATCTGATGAGGGGGCGGGACCAGTCCTTCCTAAGGCGTGCTCACAGGCGAATGACGTAACCGACAGGCGTGGAAAAACTCACACATGCGCACGAGAGTTCAAGCATGTCTGACGTAAAAACATATGAATGAAATCCATATAGTTTTTGAAAAAAATAAAAAGGACCGTTACTTTATTGACAGACCTCATATATTGATCTTGGATGTATGGCGTATGACACGATATGTTGGAATTAAACTGAAAATTTAATTAAAATCTGTGATTTGGTATTTTCAACCCAGCACTAGAGATAACAATATTCTGTGAAAATGATCTGAAAAAGAATTAACTGAAAAAGTTACCAAAAAAAAACCCTGACAGCATCACAAAAACTTTGATTCAAGTGCATGAACTAAATACATACTCCTGACATGATCGCATTTAGCTTTTGAAAAGTCACTTTTAACAGGACTTTGACCTTCCAAGGTCAAATTTTGTGTAATTGGAAATTTTTGTTATTGGCAGATATTTTGAGAAGTTGTACTGTGGTTATTAGCATATGTATCTTGTGTAATTTGGATATTTGTTGATGAAGTAACCTTTTGATTGCATAAAGCAAAATACAGAAATATGATCAGAGGAAAGTAGAGAGATATTTTGCATATTACTGAATAAATTCTGCTGAGTGAAGCCACACTGACAAGAAGCACCTGTCGCCTGTCTCATCCTTCTCTGGTTTTTACACAAAATCTTATGTTTATGGTGGCTATCACCAGAAAGCATGCCTCGTGTTGATGCATCATGTCCGACACGTTGGTGTTGCATATTTCACTAAACAGCTTCTAAAGTATTCTGCACCCTGATGTTGTGACAGCCACAGTAACTCACGAGAATTAACTAACTAATGAGCTGGCACCATGGTGGACAAAATGAGGTAAATATTAAATGCATCCTTTTCCACATGTCTATGTCAACTTCACCTAAATTCTGGGTCTTTTAGTGAAGCTTAGGGCTAGCGGCCGGCGATCACCTTAGTATTTCTTCTGTTTTTCTTGTTGATTAATGCTGGCAAATTTTACAGTATTTTTTGTCTTTCTGATGCCTGATTCTGTTTTTTCTCTCTGTTTAAGGTGCAGCTCCATCCAGAGATAGGAATTGTGTCTGTGTTGGCGATCCTCTTATCCTGTGCACCAACAGCAATTTCTTGTGTATTCATCTGTGAATTGTTCTGTGAATTATTTCTGTAATTTATGTTTGTAGCATGGCCCAACCAGAGGGTCACCCCTTTTGAGTCTGGTCTGCTTGAGGTTTCTTCCTCAGAGGGAATTTTTCCTTGCCACTGTTGTTCTGGGGGTTGGTAAGGTTAGACCTTACCTGTGTGAAGCACCTTGAGGCAACTCTGTTGTGATTTGGCGCTATATAAAGGAAATAAATTGAAAAATAAATTGAATTGAAATTATTATTTTTGCATTGTGGGTCAATAGCAGCATTAAACTTGGTCCGTGGGCAGGAGGTTGGGATTCGACCGAACTACCCACTTTAAGCGAGCTGTGAGCTTTTCATCTGCGGTTTTCTGCAGCAGCTACAACTCGTCCTCACCTCTTAAAGCGGGGTGACAACAGCACACCTGCACTGAGATTTACAAAGACATTTTTATGCTTTTTTTTCCTCCATTTAGAATTCTGTGCTGAGCCGCTCCGTGTCTTCTCGTTAAAAACAGCTGATCCTCCGTGACGTGTCAACAACTAACACTATTTTCCACTCAAATGCACCTAAACTCTCTTTCTGAGCACCACATGATGTGAAAACACAATAAAAATTTCTTACCTGTAAATCTGGTCATGTTTTCTGCATGAATAAATGTTATCCATTCTTTGTGCTCAAACGCCAAAGCAGGGACGAATCCAGAGGTAATGGGGGCGTGGGGCAAGGATGTGCCCCCCCCCCCACAACACCCCTAGAGTAAAGGTCCAGTTTTGAAGCCTTTTTTTACTACAACTACTAATACTACTTATAATAATAATAATTTTGACAAGTAAAATGTTTAGAGAGAATTTAAATGTTAGAAAATGTTAGAAAGAATTTAATAGTTACATTTATAAACCATGTAGGTTAGAAATTGCAAGTTTTACTGTTACAGTGCTGTCAACAGTTAAATATGAGGTCAAGAAAGAGGTCTTTATTATACTTTTTATAAAACAAGTATTTATTTTCAGTGAAGTCAAGAAAGGGTGACTATAAAGTCAGTTTTGGCAAAACAAGTATCATTGTCATGTTGAGGTGGCAGAGGGTTGTTGTCGGCAGCTGGGGAAAGTAACTAAAAAAGTAACTAGTAATCTAACCTAGTTACTTTTACAATTGAGTAATCAGTAAAGTAACTAAGTTACTTTTTCAAGCAGTAATCAGTAATTGGATTACTTTTTCAAAGTAACTGTGGCAACACTGGTTATATACAACTGGAAACAGACACCATTACAGGCCTGTTTCTTTACTCCCACAATTTTCTAAAATGTTAGAAAAACTGTTTATTAGGAGATTGGATAATTATTAATAAACACGAATTGCTCTCTGAAAGCCAATATGGATTTAGATCACAAAGATCTACATCACTGGCAGTCCTTGAATTAATAGAAGGAATCACCAGCTCCATAGATAAAAAGAAATACGCAACAGGGGTGTTCATCGACTTAAAAAAGGCATTTGATACAATAAATCACGATATATTAATCAAGAAGTTGGAACACTATGGTATTAGCGGGTGCTTCTACACTGGATGAGAAGCTATTTAAGCAACAGGCAACAATTTGTGAAGATCGGTGACTTTCAGTCATCATGCTTGGACATTGTTTGTGGTGTCCCCCAGGGCTCACTGTTGGGACCTAAACTTTTTATTCTTTACATAAATGACATGTAATCTTTAAAAAATTACTGCAGGTTGTTTTGTTTGTTGATGATACAATTTTTTTTCTGTACAAGTGAGAATTTACAGCAGCTCATGGAGGATATCACCTCGGAACTGACAAAATTAAAAAGTGGTTTGATACAAAATAAACTATCATTAAATTTAGATAAAACAAAGTTTATACTGTTTGGAAATCATAAGGGGAATGGTGATTTAGGAATCATGATAGATGGTGCCAATGTGGAGAGAGTTACAGATATAAAGTTTCTGGGTGTGATGATCGACCATAAGATCTGCAGGAAACCTCACTTAAAAGATGTTCAACCTAAAATATCTAGAAGTATTTCAGTCCTCAACAAAGCAAAATATTTATCGAATTACAAAGCTCTACATATTTTATATTGTTCACTTGTTTTGCCCTATCTGAATTACTGCGTGGAAGTTTGGTGCAACACTTACAAATCCTCACTTTGACCGTTATGCATGATTTACAGAGGTTTACAGATGTGCTGATACCTCAGCACATCTGTAAACCTCCTCTTTGCATCTGTTGCAGTGGTTCTACAACCCCTGGCAATAATTATGGAATCACCGGCCTCGGAGGATGTTCATTCAATTGTTTAATTTTGTAGAAAAAAAGCAGATTACAGACATGACACAAAACTAAAGTCATTTCAAATGGCAGCTTTCTGGCTTTAATAAACACTATAAGAAATCAAGAAAAAAATTGTGGCAGTCAGTAACGGTTACTTTTTTAGACCAAGCAGAGGGAAAACAAATATGGACTAACTCAATTCTGAAGAATAAATTATGGAATCACCCTGTAAATTTTCATCCCCAAAACTAACACCTGCATCAAATCAGATCTGCTCGTTAGTCTGCATCTAAAAAGGAGTGATCACACCTTGGAGAGCTGTTGCACCAAGTGGACTGACATGAATCATGGCTCCAACATGAGAGATGTCAATTGAAACAAAGAAGAGGATTATCAAACTCTTAAAAGAGGGTAAATCATCACGCAATGTTGCAAAAGATGTTGGTTGTTCACAGTCAGCTGTGTCTAAACTCTGGACCAAATACAAACAACATGGGAAGGTTGTTAAAGGCAAACATACTGGTAGACCAAGGAAGACATCAAAGCATCAAGACAGAAAACTTAAAGCAATATGTCTCAAAAATCGAAAATGCACAACAAAACAAATGAGGAACGAATGGGAGGAAACTGGCGTCAATGTCTGTGACCGAACTGTAAGAAACCACCTAAAGGAAATGGGATTTACATACAGAAAAGCTAAACAAAAGCCATCATTAACACCTAAACAGAAAAAAAACAAGGTTACAATGGGCTAAAGAAAAGCAATCGTGGACTGTGGATGACTGGATGAAAGTCATATTCAGTGATGAATCTCGAATCTGCATTGGGCAAGGTGATGATGCTGGATGATTTATAAAGATGACTGCCTGAAGAGAACATGTACATTTCCACCGTCACTGATGATATGGGGCTGCATGTCAGGTAAAGGCACTGGGGAGATGGCTGTCATTACATCATCAATAAATGCACAAGTTTACATTGATATTTTGGACACTTTTCTTATCCCATCAATTGAAAGGAAATCATTTTTCAAGATGATAATGCATCTTGCCATAGAGCAAAAACTGTGAAAACATTCCTTGCAAAAAGACACATAGGGTCAATGTCATGGCCTGCAAATAGTCCGGATCTTAATCCAATTGAAAATCTTTGGTGGAAGTTGAAGAAAATGACAAGGCTGCAACCTGCAAAGCTGATCTGGCAACATCAATCAGAGAAAGTTGGAGCCAGATTGATGAAGAGTACTGTTTGTCACTCATTAAGTCCATGCCTCAGAGACTGCAAGCTGTTATAAAAGCCAGAGGTGGTGCAACAAAATACTAGTGATGTGTTGGAGCGTTCTTTTGTTTTTCATGATTCCATAATTTTTTCCTCAGAATTGAGTGAGTCCATATTTTTTTCCCTCTGCTTGGTCTAAAAAAGTAACCATTATTGACTGCCACATTTTTTTTTCCTGATTTCTTATAGTGTTTCTTAAAGCCAGAAAGTTGCCATTTGAAATGACTTTAGTTTTGTGTCATGTCTGTAATCTGCTTTTTTTTCTACAAAATTAAACAACTGAATGAACATCCTCCGAGGCCGGTGATTCCATAATTTTTGCCAGGGGTTGTAATCCTGATTTGGTTAGGTCTGTGGGGAACAAGAAGAAATAGAAAATGTGCAGAACTGTGGGTCACAGTGAGGTGAATTAACATCATTACTACTACATCACTACTCCACTCAAACTGATGAAGCGCTTCTGGATGAAGAGCAAAACATTTTCAAGGGACTAAATAATTACAGTTGACCTGACTCATCCTAGTTGTTCTACCGTTTTCCTTTGCAGTTAACCTGGTAAAATGTTAAATTACTATGTCTGACCTGCCCAGAGTGTGCACAAGTGTTTATAGTAACACACAAAAGAAATGACTACAAAAATAGTGTTTTCACATTATTTTTCTCCTCTGGTGGAGATACTTTCTACTTATAGCTGCAGACTTAAAAGACATATTGCACAGCTGCCTTCAGATGGCTGGAAGGATTTTACTGAGCCAAAGGAAAATATTTTCATACATAAAGCACCTGATGCTTTATGCCTTGTGTACATGTGGTTGTTGTTACTGCTTTTGAAGATGAATTTATATAAAGCAGCATGGACCACACTACTGTAAGAACAATACTTTTTATTTATTTACTGCATTCATAAGTCTCAAATGGCTCCTTAAAATTCCTTTTAAATATTTTCATCACTACTCTGTAATTGCTGAATATTTATTTATTTAACCTTTATTTAACCAGGTTCATCCTATTTAGAGCAACACATCTTTTGCAAGGGAGACCTGGGCAAAAAAGGTTTCCAGTTCACCTAACCTGCATGTATTTAAATGTGAGAGGATGCCGGAGCACCCAGATGAAACCCACACAAACACGGGGAGCATGGGCAGTGCCAGGGGGACGTGAGGGGGAGCAACAGCTCCCTCTGGATTAGTCATAACACACCCAAGAAAATAATTCCTCATTTATTTTTTTTATTTAATTTCATCCCATGTTTTTTAAGGCCTTGTCCACACTGAAACTGAACTTCTCCTATACAATCTTTTTCTTTGTCATTTCTAAAAGTGTTCCATTCAAGAAATATCTCAGTTCTCACCGATCCAATGAAACTGCGCGAAAATGCTGCCGTAAATACACCAGGCCTGTATGTAGCGCTGTAACGCTTCTACAAAAAATGGAGAAGAAGATGTAGAGCTAATCAATGTAGCAAAATAAGCTAAAGTTTTGCAAGACGGCTCATGAATTAAACTGACTCGGTCGCACATCCGTCCACTCTGTCTGTGAGGTCTTAGCAACATGCTTAGCAACACTGGCTGGTGTGTAAATAATTCATAGCGGATAATGAAGTTGATGCGAGTTTTTCATTTTCACCACTATTTTTTTTTAAAATGCTTCGGCAGTGTGAGGCAGTGGATTGTACCAGCAAAGCCAGAAAGAAAATTAAAATCCATCACGACACAGCAAGAGGATTATGCATCACATTGATCATGCCTTACTTTGTGGAAAATAATCAGCAGCGTGGCCCCTCCTGGAGCAGACCAGCAGTTCACAATGCATTCACAACATAAATGATATAAAATACAACATACCTTGTGTGTCTATGAGGTAGGAATAAATATCAGGATATTGAACATCTGGCCATTGTGTGGGATCATTTTTCCATCGTCCAGCTTCAAGTTGGTATGGAGGAGATACCAGTCCTGCTGCTGCTAATTTGGTTTTATATCACTCCAGAGCAATATTATCCAAACCCTCTGAATAGTTAAAGGACACACTTAGGTCCCAACAACAAAAACATAATGAAATTCAAACAAATAATTACTGAAATCTGGAATTTAACAGCAAATACCACAATGTATCTCTATCGAAAAACATGCCAACAGCTGCATATTTTCACACCAGTGACGGAATTGACACAGAAGTAAAGTGGCAGTGATGTGGCCTTGACCAAGTCAACAAAACGTGCTTTTCCACTTCACAAAAGTAGCACTACTCGGCTCGACTCTACTCGTTTTTTTTGCTTTTCATTAGGGTAGTATCTGGTACCGGGTCCTTTTTTTTAGTATCTGCTCGGGAGCGGTTCCAAGCGAGCCGAGCCAATACTAAAATGTGACGTCAACAGGCTGCCGGCCACTGATTGGTCAGAGAACGTCGTCACTGGACGAGTCATGAGTGCGCCGTCCGAGAGGAAAATCAAAACCCGCCATTTTTAAATAGTCACAGCGGTGTTACAGCGACCGTTGTTTTCTTTCGTTTCACTGGGTTTTTTTTTTTTTTTTACTCGCACAAAACTACACCGTGGTCTGTGGATGAGCTGCGGATGTTTATGTTTGGTGGCGGAGGAGAGAATACGGAGAGGTGGATGAAGCGATCCGAAATGAGGCCGCACTCGGCTCACCGGTCATTACAGCAACTCAGAGAACAGCTGAAAAAGCTTAAAAGTGATTAAAGGACCACAATGACCGGAGTAGGTCGGACCGCAAGGGCTGGAAACGGTTCGACCGCAGGAACACTGTTTACGGACACCGATTGACGGGCACCCGGAGGCAGGATGACCGCGACTGGGCCACGGCTTTGTTGGAAGTGACGGATGGTAAGTGTTTTTGTGACTGTAGTCTGCTTGAAAGCACCGTTTAATGTTCCTTATCCCATTGGTGGTGGGAAGCACACTTTAACAAACTAAGATTGTGAGTCTAAACTTGTGTTAAAGTAACATCGTTGTCTCATGTACTCGGACACAGTGAGCTAGCTGACTGCTAACTAGCAAGCTAGCTAACTCCGTGCTCCGCTTTAAAGTATTAACTTAAGACAGAAAAACACCTCAAGTCAGCAAGACAACAAACGTGTACATTTGACTCATTTACTGCCATTACGGTGATGTGTGTTTTTTTTTTTTTAACATGTCGCCATTTTGTGTTTTTGTTGAAGAATCCAGTTCCATAAGCGAGGAGGGTTCGAACACCAGCTTCAACATCTGTATCAACGTCCACCACCACACAGCAACGTGTCATCACAGGTAAGAATAACGTGTCTCACATCACCTTAACTTTCCCAAATACGATATATATATACAGGGTGACCCCCCCCCCCCCCCACCAAAAAAAAAAAAAAAATCCAGAACCCATAAATATTGTCATAAATCCCACAAAGGTCCAGCAAATTTTGCTGGACCTTCCCAAAGTTTGTTATCTTGATCGCTTTGCATAAAAGTCATGTTCTTTCAAAATGATGCTCCAAATGATCTGATTTGTTGGAGGATCATTTTGAAAGAACATAATTTTTATGCAAAGTGACCAAGATAACTGAAACTCTGGGGAATGATCATACAGAGACTGAAGGTTTTATTTTATTTTTTTTTTAACTTTCATTCCCATTTCTACCTTCATTATTGTCCAGGCAAAAGATAAAGGGAGCCTGTTCCAGCAGGAGAATCTCACCATCTTGAGTGACGTTGAGGCTGAAGCTGAACTGGGTTCAGTGTGATCGACACATCCGGCTGATCCTTGAGGAAGCATCAGTGGTGGATGCTGCATTTAATCAGGCATATCTTGGCATGCTGGGTGACCTTGTGCACACGATGCATGACTGGGGCATGAGACCTGCGCCCCCAACCCAGACTACAGACACATGAAACTTTTGTGTTATGTGCAGACGCGGGTTGAGGAGCGGACCTGCGTCTGACTGAACCCAGTGCTAAATAACCAGAAAGCGGTTCCAAAAAACAAAACAATTTTATTATCCCCCTCTTGTGCAATACTCGGTGTACAACATAAAAGTGCATTTGTCTGGCGGAGTGAAGGACGGCGCGCTCTCCAGCGCCCAAAGGGATCGAAGCCCGGCGCTTCTGGACTCACATTCACCGCCAAACACCCCCCAGGTGGACACGACAAACTGACTCTGTGAAGGATAGAAGAGGTGAGGTAAGTCAACAGCTACAACTAATATCCTTCACAGGCACACACTATCAGCAACACATTCAGGTCTGAATTTAAGCTTTATGTAAATGAGCAGCTTCTCACAACAGGTGGAGGATCATCAGTCCGCACGCCACGGCCGTGAGAAGCGAGCTGCACAATTCTCATCAATGTTCAAATATACTGCATAACAAAATACCAAATAACTATTAACACTTATTCAGACAATCAGTCACCTCTGATGTGTGCTGACAGCATGTGTCCCTCACCCGTCCTCCTTCACAGGCATGATGTGTCAAACCCAGGCGCGGTCCTCAGCGTCTCACAAACGAACGTCACAAGGTCGAGTTCCCGGCAATTCCTACTTGAATCACTCATGGCTTAAATGCAGAACGCCATCTCATTATCTGCTTCAGCTCAAAGTCTTTAAGTTTGCACGTGAGCATCATCCACAGGTGCTGCAAATCATGCTGATGAGGGTGAAGGATTCTTCTGCCAGCACCTTCTCCACAGACAAATACCAGTTTGCATACCACCTGGAGAGCAAAGCAAAGAAAACAACACAAAAACATCCAGCCAAACCCCCCAACACACAACATTTTGTATAGTTTGTGTTGCTTTTTTTATGTGTATTTGCTCTTTTTTGTTGCAGTAAACAATTTGACTCATGACTGTATCATAATTTGTCATTTCATTCTGAGTCAACAGTAAAAAACATTTTGGTTCATTTCTAAGAATTTTTAATTTGGGTTTTTGCCGCTCCAGAAGACACTGCACACTACACCTGGCTGAATCTTTACACAGATGCTGGAATAATCATGTCTAAACTGAGATTTTACCAAATGATATTTAACATAAACAAAAAGGTTTAGTCACTTCAGTGAAGGCACATAACATCAAGGAATTTTGAACAACCAGTTAACATCAAGGAATTTTGAACAACCAGTTTTACTGTCTGTTACATTTACATTTATGACCCCATTAAATGTAAAGCTTATTTTACTACTGGATTATGCTTAAACAGCTTTTCAAACGTTAGCCTTTAAATCAGTAAACCTTGGTAACTTTTACAAATCAAAATGATGTTACACAAAAGTGGAGACATTTTAGCAAAAAGTACAAAAATTTATTAAAAATTCACAGTGAAACATAACTGGTGTATAACATGATGATGACAAAGGTGTCCCATTCCGTGGCATGAACCTCCGCAGCGGTGACTCTGAGAAAACCATCTGAAACACACACATACAGCATACATATTTTAATTAGTGCTGTCAGGTTATTGAAAAATAATGTAAGTAATTACAGGGTTTGTGATTAGTTAATCTAAATGAATCATTTAATTGCAAGTATATTTAAAAAAAACTCAGATCTGTGTGTGTTTGGGGCATTTAATAATCAGGTAAAAAAGGATCAGGGTTATTTTTGTTACATATCAAGGAGGTATTAAGCTGTAAATTGGTCTTAAATTGGGAGAACTGTCTAAGTGTAATTTGGATGGGTTAAATGCAGGCAAATTTCATTGTATTTATGTGTACAATGACAATAAAAGGATATAAAGAATGTCTATAAAAACAGAATTGTGGGAGTTTGGAGGCTGATTCTTTCTGCACAATATGACTCCTTTAATAATTATCTTATTAGATTTCATATTTTAAATGTGTCCATTGAACATTAAAATCTGGATGAAAAACAAATGTTTTTAATGTGTTTTATGCCTGTTTGAGTTCAGTGACGACGTTAATTAAAGGTCATTAAAACCGAATCAACATTTTGTGCATGAACGTCAGTAAATGCACAAACTCCCACATTTAAGATTTAACAATAAGTTATCAAAGCAAGTTACTTTGGTAAAAAAAAAAAAAAAAAATGACATTAACACGTTTATTGCTCAGAAACTTTCTTTATTTACAGACCAAGTCAATGACGTCAAAACAAAATGGAGCAAAGTGTGACTGAAGGCCTGATAGGTATTGTAATTAATCTAAATTAATGTTTTATTTTGACAGCCACAATTTTAATAGTTAATAGCGAGAGCCTGCAGTTATTATTTACGAGCTTAGGAAGCTAACGATTAGCTTACCGTCATGCTTTGCCTCTTCATCTCTAGCAGCTCGTATCTTCTCGTCTTCATCTTCATATGAATTCCCAAAGTCTTCTATACGTCTCAAGTGTGTTTTTCTCGCCGCCAGCAACTTTCTCTTAAAAACTCACAGCAGTAAACACACCGAGTTTGCCATTGTTTATGTTTGTGTCACATATAAAACGACGTCACTGCAGTTTACTCTGCTGACCCCGCCCACGTTGAAGAGGTACTATTTGCAGTAGAAAAGCTCGCACTTGGAATCAAACCGAGTAGAGCCGAGTAGAGTAGAGCCGAGTAGAGTAGAGCCGAGTAGTGCTGGTGCTTTGTAGTGGAAAAGTGGCTAAAGTCTTTGTAACAGACCTGTTGGCTGGGTTCATCACCACAGCTGAAAACTGTTCTCCACATGACATCCTTGTTTTGGAAGATGATGTCTAGAAATTAGTTAATTTCTTATGATGGAAGTTACTTGTAAAGGTTTTTTTTTTAAGTTTTTTTTTTGTTGTTGTTTGTTATTTGTTTTTTATTTTGTAAAGACGTCAATCAGTGTTTCTCTGCTCTGGGTGAGTTTCTCAGTGGGAGGATGCAGGCACTTTCTCCCACCACCAACAAGAAGAAAAAAAAATGCAAAATTACACTGTTAAATTACACTATTAACAACATGTTACAGAGGCAGGATGATGACATCATCCTTTCAGTTTTCCACAGTAAGACACATTTGGCATTTTCAGATTTATGTAATTAAATCATTATTTCATTCATAAAAGAAAATAAATATTAATCAACAAAACTGATTGTTTTACACAAAATGAGTGTAACGTGACATTCAATGACATCATGTTCGACAATGTCATGATGATGTCATTGTACTGTTATGAGTGTAGTTTTAAGTTGCCAAAATGGATCAGTTTTTGCTGTCCAAATATCCATGAGTGGAACTGGAAAGAAGTGAATTCTGTGTCACTTAAAGAACTACCTGAGGAATAGGAATGGGGAACAGTGCCTCGGTGTCACCTCCTGGCATTTATCCCTCAGAGAACATGGGCCCTGGACAGGAACCAAATCATTGATGCCTTTGCTCTTAACTACAACAACAGGCACATTGTGCTGTTCTGGAGACATTAATGGTAGGTGAAAGATTTCTATCTGCCTGCTGTTGGCATTTTTCCCTGAGACTCTTTGGTCATCCTGTATGTCATGAGTGACTGTCACAGATCAGAATGTGGCTATGTGTACGCATGCCTGTGAATGTGACAGAAGTGTAGCAGAGAGCCGGTGCGACACTCAAGCCATTATTTCATAGCACCCTCATAAAAATGCCAAGCTTCCCCATAGCACCTGCAGAAAAAAAAATCTCTGGAGCCGCCACTGATGGGGAGAATATGCAAACTCGACACAGAAAGGACACAGGTGGGAATCGAACCCATGACCTTCTTGCGACAAGGCAACAGTGCTAACCACTAATCCATCATGCTGCATATACGCAGCAAAATTACCACGTGGTCAGTGTGAACCCACACACTGGTGATAAAGAGCTAAAATTTGTGTTTGCAGTTTACTGACAGAATTAGCATTTCTTTGGCTAAATGACATTATGCCAGAAAAGAGGATCTGTTTTCAGCGCCATGACCAAAAATTAATTTTCCACCAAAATACCAACAACTGCAGCATTGCTCCAACCTGACAACACGGGCCTTTTGTGTAGCAATTGTCAACATTGTGTGTCCTCTGTCCTACAGAAAAAGCTGATTTCTGCAGCAAGTGGTGAATTGTATATATATATACGAGGTCTATTAGAAAAGTATCCGACCTTATTATTTTTTTCAAAAACCATATGGATTTGAATCACGTGTGATTACATCAGACATGCTTGAACCCTCGTGGGCATGCAAGAGTTTTTTCAAGCCTGTCGGTTACGTCATTCGCCTGTGGGCAGTCTTTGAGTGAGGAGTGGCCCACCCTCTCGTCGATTTTTTCATTGTTTAGGAATGGCTCAGAGACTGCTGCTTTGTTTGATCAAATTTTTTCAAAAGTGTAAGGCACAACTGAGTGGACACCATTCGATAAATTCAGCTGGTTTTCGGTAAAAATTTTAATGGCTGATGAGAGATTTTGGTCTGGTAGTGTCGCTTTAAGGACGGCCCACGGTGCCTGACGGTGATCCGCGCTTCGAGGCGGCAGCGTCTCGCCGTTTCAAGTTGAAAACGTCCACATTTCAGGCTCTGTTGATCCAGGAAGTCGTCAGAGAACAGAGAACTTTCAGAAGAAGTCGGCATGAGGAGTTTATTCGGACATTCCATTGTTAACGGACATTTTGTAATGAAAGAACGTGCGGGCAGAGTCGCATGTCGGGCCGGACCCGACCGCGGGGGGTCGCGACAGGAAAAACACCTCCGTTGGAAACCTTAACGGGCAAGTTGGAACATGCCCAAGCTGTTAAACAATTTCTCAGTTACTCACTTGTTGAAAGCCATCAAAAGCCGCCTGAATTTTACAAATGGTTTTCAACACAGAGGTGTTTTTCCTGTCGCGGCGCACACAGATTTGCCGAGTCATCACGGAAACAACTCGGTGAATTTGCGCGCACGTCTTTCATTACAAAATGTCCTTAAACAGTGGAATGTCCACATAAAGTCCTCATGCCGGCCTCTTCTGAATCTTCTCTGTTCTCTCATGAACGTCCTGGGTGAATTAAGCCAATTAGGATGTTTTCAGGTCGAAACAGGCCGACGACGGCGCCTGGAAGTGCTGCAGGACGTCCTGCTCTGTGGGAAGTCCTTACAGTGACAGAAACACCCCATAATCTCTCATCAGCCGTTAAACTTTTCACCGAAAACCATCTTAATTTCTCGAATAGTGTCCACTCGGATATTCCTCACAGGTCCAGAAAAAATGTTGATAAAGCAACGCGCGCCGTCTCGAGCAGCGTGTGAAACAAAGGAATTCAGCCGAGAGGGCGGGACCACATCTCACTCAAGGCCTGCCCACAGGGAAATGACGTCACCGACACACGTGAAAAAACTCACGCATGCGCACGAGGGTTCAAGCATGATTGGTGTAATCGCACGTCATTCAAATCCATATAGTTAAAAAAAAATAATAAAAGGGTCGGTTTATTATCTAATAGACCTCGTGTATATATATATATATATATATATATATATATATATATATATACTCAACAAAAATATAAACGCAACACTTTTGGTTTTGCTCCCATTTTGTATGAGATGAACTCAAAGATCTAAAACTTTTTCCACATACACAATATCACCATTTCCCTCAAATATTGTTCACAAACCAGTCTAAATCTGTGATAGTGAGCACTTCTCCTTTGCTGAGATAATCCATCTCACCTCACAGGTGTGCCATATCAAGATGCTGATTAGACACCATGATTAGTGCACAGGTGTGCCTTAGACTGCCCACAATAAAAGGCCACTTTGAAAGGTGCAGTTTTATCACACAGCACAATGCCACAGATGTCGCAAGATTTGAGGGAGCGTGCAATTGGCATGCTGACAGCAGGAATGTCAACCAGAGCTGTTGCTCGTGTATTGAATGTTCATTTCTCTACCATAAGCCGTCTCCAAAGGCGTTTCAGAGAATTTGGCAGTACATCCAACCAGCCTCACAACCGCAGACCACATGTAACCACTCCAGCCCAGGACCTCCACATCCAGCATGTTCACCTCCAAGATCGTCTGAGACCAGCCACTCTGACAGCTGCTGAAACAATCGGTTTGCATAACCAAAGAATTTCTGCACAAACTGTCAGAAACCGTCTCAGGGAAGCTCATCTGCATGCTCGTCGTCCTCATCGGGGTCTTGACCTGACTCCAGTTCGTCGTCGTAACCGACTTGAGTGGGCAAATGCTCACATTCGCTGGCGTTTGGCACGTTGGAGAGGTGTTCTCTTCAACTTTATGCGAAGGAGATGTGTTGCACTGCATAAGGCAAATGGTGGTCACACCAGATACTGACTGGTATCCCCCCCAATAAAACAAAACTCTACCTTTCAGAGTGGCCTTTTATTGTGGACAGTCTAAGGCATATTATATACACTTTTGGTTTTGCTCCCATTTTGTATGAGATGAACTCAAAGATCTAAAACTTTTTCCACATACACAATATCACCATTTCCGTCAAATATTGTTCACAAACCAGTCTAAATCTGTGATAGTGAGCACCTCTCCTTTGCTGACATAATCCATTCCACCTCACAGGTGTGCCATACCAAGATGCTGATTAGACACCATGATTAGTGCACAGGTGTGCCTTAGACTGCCCACAATATGGCCTCCATGTCCTCCATGGCCTAATATGTATAAAATCCGTGCAGTAGTTTTGACGTAATCCTGCTAACAGTCAGACAGACAAATAAATAAATAAAGGCTAACGATTTTATTACATCCTTGGCAGACATAATCATTTTGAAAAAAATTTAAGGATAAATTCACTCTTTTACAGTCCGAGACACATAAAAACATTATTAGTGATCAAGTTTCTGAGTGTGTGCCACCTTTTAATGATTGCTTCATACATATGCAATAATTCCCACAATCCATGGAGCAACCTGAAAATCTCCTGTCTACTCAGGTTTTTTTTGTTTTTTTTTGTTTTTTTATGCACCGATAACTTTTTACAGAAGTTTTTTTTTTTTTCCTTTTCTTTTTATTGTTGTTTATGCACCAATGACACCAGATCAAATTCCTTGTACGCAAGAACTTACTTGGCAATAAATTGAGTCTGATTCTGAAAATGGTGAGAAAAAAAAACAACAAACACACACACACACACACTTGATGCCTGATTACAGCATTTGAGAAGCTGAGTGAGGAGTCAGGTGCCTGAATTCGCAACTCTCATTGGTCCAAGAAGTAAGATCCAGGCTTTCAAAACCTTCCTGGACTTCATCTGGAGTTTTGTGAAAGTATCAGATTTGTTCACCTATCTGCAGTGACGTTAATTTCTCTGAGTTTTTTGGACTTTGAGATTCAAGGTGCCTTGGAAAAGATGGGAAAAGGTACTGGGTTCAAGAGATCCTTCAACAGAGGCATCTGGTTATGCTGATATGCTGATATCTTTGCAGGACAATGCAGGCCCAGTTTTTTTTTTTTTTTTTTTTTTGTCCTAGTGTTTTTGTTCTTAAAGTATGTGGGACCAACATAAATTGAAGCAAGACAAACAATTGCACTGCTGATATCAAGCAGTGGTTATCAAACTTCATGTATTTAAATTAAGAAAAAACTGAATGCATTGTGTTTGGAGATATTGAAAATTCCATATGATTTTAAAAATACTGTCAGGAATCTTGAGTTAACATTTGACAGTGTTTTTTTTAATTTGACAGACAAACTGACACAGCAGTCAAATCTTGCTTTTATCAATTGCATATTTTAAGAAAAGTCAAACCTGTTCTTAACCATTCAGACCTTGAAAAAGGTTTTTATACTTTCATCAGCTCAAGACCTGACAAACGTAATGCACTTTATCCTGGCGTCCTTCAGTCCACAATTAATCACCTACAACTGGTGCAAAATGTTGCAGCCTGCCTTTTAACCAACACCCCCAGACTGTTATGTGTCGACGTGGGTTGAGGAACGGACCTGCGTCAGACAAGACCCAGCGCTAAAAATAACCAGAAAGCGGTTCCAAACAGAAACTATTTATTATTCACCTGTGCTTAAAAGTGTAAAAACATAAAAACAACGTCCCTCTGGTGGAGTGATTCGTGGCTCGCTCTCCAGCGCCCGCAAGGATTAAAGCCGGCGCTCCTGGACTTCCTACCACCGCCAAACACCCCCCAGGTGGACACGACAAACTGATTCTCTGTGAAGCAAAGAGAAGGTGAGGTAAGGCAACAGAAACAACTATATCTTCCAATAAACACACGCTATCAGCAACACACTCAGGTCAGTGTCCTTTTTTTTTACTTTATGCAAATGAGCAGCTTCTCACAACAAGTGGAGGATCACTTATCCTTCACGCCACAGCAGTGAGAAGCAAACTGCACAATTCTCTTCACAATTCCAGTATACTGTGTAACAAAACACCAAGTTACTATCAACAATTACTTAAACACTTAATTACCTTTCGTGTGTGCTGACAGCATGTGTCCTCACCCCTCCCTGCTTCACGGGCTCGATGTGTCAAAACCCAGGCGCGGTCCTCAGCGTCTCACAAACGAACGTCACAAGGTCGAGTTCCCGGCAGTTCTGCTTGAATCACACATGACTTAAATGCAGAACGCCATCCAATTATCTGCTTCAGCTGCAAGTCGTCCAGGTTGCACGTGAGCACCACTCACAGGTGCTTTCCATGATGTTAATGAGGGTGAAGACTCTTCAGCCAGCACCTTCTTCACAGACAAATCAGCCCTCATGCCACCTGGAGAGCAAAGAAAAGAAAAGAACACCAAAACATCCAGCCACGCCCCCCCAACACACAACAGTACCCCCCCATCAACGGGAAGCCTCCCGGCGACCGAACAGACCAGGCCCGAGAACAGCACCTCCCTCCGGGGTCCACGTCAGGAAGCAGACGGCAAGACAGGCACCGCAGCTGGAAGGCCGGCTGGAATCAACAAAAGCCCCAAAACAGTCCCCAGAACAAGTCCACTCACACAAAAAAAACATAAAACCCACCCAAAACCTCCCCAGGGGACCGTCCCATCAAACCCCGGGAGGAAAAGAAAAACTCCCAAACACAAAAACCCAACACAGCCCCACAAACACAGTACAAACGTAAATGCATAAAAGAAAAATAACAAACAACCCCCCCAGAATGACCTGCAGAGCCCAACCCCCCCTCAGAAGGCCTTCATTGCCAGTTCCAGGAGGAACAGCCAAAACCGTAATCCCACAAAGGTCCCCAGGTCCACATGGAGTAAAACGCTGCCCCCCAGGGGACCGTATCATCAACCCCAGGAGGTACCCTCCCCACAACCCCGGAACCCCAGATCTGGTCACACTTGGCCGGTCGGTCCCAAGCCAATTCCCCCCCAGAGGACCGTCCCATCAACCCTGGAGGCGGAACCCGGAAGGAAACAAAATAAAACCAAAAACCAACCCCCGGAGGACAACCAAAAACAACCCCGGGGGGATATAAAACGACCATAAACCCTGTTACCCTCCCCGGCACCCCAAAAGACCCCAGGTCCCTCCCAGAGCCCTTCGGCGGCTCTATTTTGGCGAACAGCTCAAAATATTAAGCCAGAGAAGGGAACAGGTAAAAACTAACCCAGCTCCAACCCCAAGGCGCAGCGGAGAACCGGAAATACGTCCAGTGCCCCAACTCGACCATACCCCAGCCACTCGGGAGGGGTGGAACTACCGAAATGGCAAACGGCAACAGATTGGCCCACCCCTCCGACTGAGGCATGTCTCCGCTGCACCACACCCCGGCAACACCCATGACAATCGGTACAAAGGCTCACCGAGGCTGGAGTGGAACCGGGCCCTAACCAAACTAAAAAGAACGCCTCTAACACCCCCCCCCCAGGTGCAGAGGTCTTCTGAGAATGCTCAGCGTGACTAACCTGCACCACCCCACAACCCACAAGACAAGCGGTCTAAGGGCAAGTGAGGTTGGGATTAGGAATGTAGAGAAATAAAAACAACAAAACAAAACGACCCAACAACCCAAACAGAAAATACCTAAAAACACATACAAAATTGACAAGTAAGTGAGCCCAGGCGGGCTTCTAACCGCCTATCACTCCACCAGATACGCCCCTACCTCCCCAAACAAGTATAACCCCTGATTAAAGAAAACAAAACATTTACTTGTGCTAGAATTTTTTTTTTTTTATGTGAGTTCTTTTGCCTGTCCCAGAACACTTGGAGTTACGTCACCGTTATTTCTCTTGACGCTTACGTGTCGGGGCAATACAGGAATCTCGACTCGTCCGAGCTGCATGGGCTCGTCAATAGCAGGAGCCGGAGGTCCCGTCGGAGGAGCCTCAGTGGGGCGAGGAAGAGGCGGCCCAGCTTTGTGTCGGGGAAAGCCCCGAGACAAAAAAAACGCTCTGATGGGCGTCCTCTCTCGCGTCCACGCGCCTTCATCCGATCATCTAGACGAATCACCAACGATATTAGCTCGTCTAAATCGTTTGGCTCATCACGGACCGCCAGCTCGTCTTTTAATGACTCATTTAACCCGTCTACAAACACGCCCCGTAATGCTGCGGCATTCCAACCTGATTGAGCAGAAAAAATCTGGAAGTCCAAGGAATATTCCGCCGCACTCCGCCTCCCCTGCCTGAGATTCAGCAACCGTTGAGCAACGGTATTCGTTTTCACCGGATGGTCAAAAACCAGTCGGAACTCCCGGGAGAAATCCTTAAAGGACCCTAACAATGGCGAGTTGTTACTCCACAACGCTGTGACCCAAGCTAAGGCGTCATCTTGGAGCAAATTTGTCACATACGAAACACGGCTTCCATCAGAAGAGAAGGAAGCCGGTCGCTGAGCAAAAACCAGAGAACATTGCATCAGAAACGAAGCACAAGCTTCGACGTCTCCCGCATAAGGCTCCGGATGACAAATGATCGGTTCAAACACCGAATCTCTGGGTGACGGAGTTATCTGCCCTGGTATCGATGATGCCGCAGCTGGCGCTGCAGGAAGCGGAACGGCTTGAGCTGCAAGCTCCGTAACACGGGCGTCTGTTTGTTTAATTTGATTTGCGAGATGCTGTACTTGCTCCCATATTTTCTCCAAGTGTTCTTGAATCTTTTTGGCAAAAGGAACCGCCTCTGCCGCTGGGTCCATTATGGAATGGCCGGGAACTACTGTTATGTGTCGACGTGGGTTGAGGAACGGACCTGTGTCAGACAGGACCCAGCGCTAAAAATAACCAGAAAGCAGTTCCAAACAGAAACTATTTATTATTCACCTGTGCTTAAAAGTGTAAAAACATAAAAACAACGTCCCTCTGGTGGAGTGATTCGTGGCTCGCTCTCCAGCGCCCGCAAGGATTAAAGCCGGCGCTCCTGGACTTCCTACCACCGCCAAACACCCCCCAGGTGGACACGACAAACTGATTCTCTGTGAAGCAAAGAGAAGGTGAGGTAAGGCAACAGAAACAACTATATCTTCCAATAAACACACGCTATCAGCAACACACTCAGGTCAGTGTCCTTTTTTTTTACTTTATGCAAATGAGCAGCTTCTCACAACAAGTGGAGGATCACTTATCCTTCACGCCACAGCAGTGAGAAGCAAACTGCACAATTCTCTTCACAATTCCAGTATACTGTGTAACAAAACACCAAGTTACTATCAACAATTACTTAAACACTTAATTACCTTTCGTGTGTGCTGACAGCATGTGTCCTCACCCCTCCCTGCTTCACGGGCTCGATGTGTCAAAACCCAGGCGCGGTCCTCAGCGTCTCACAAACGAACGTCACAAGGTCGAGTTCCCGGCAGTTCTGCTTGAATCACACATGACTTAAATGCAGAATGCCATCCAATTATCTGCTTCAGCTGCAAGTCGTCCAGGTTGCACGTGAGCACCACTCACAGGTGCTTTCCATGATGTTAATGAGGGTGAAGACTCTTCAGCCAGCACCTTCTTCACAGACAAATCAGCCCTCATGCCACCTGGAGAGCAAAGAAAAGAAAAGAACACCAAAACATCCAGCCACGCCCCCCCCAACACACAACACAGACATGACACCTATTCTCTAACTCTCTGCACTGGCTTCCCATCCACTGTCAAATTGATTTAACAATGTTAATATTACTCTTTAAAGCTCTTAATGGTCTTCCAGCACCCTATCTGAGTGAGTTATTGGTGCTATGTGACCAAAGCAGGGTTCTGGGGTCATCCAGTCCCTGTCTATTGGAGGTCTTGAACTGAACAATGGTAGCCTTAGCGTTATCCGGCACTCAGTGCTTTTTTTAGTTCTTGTTTTTTAAGAGATACTTATCTGTTTTATTGCATGCTCTTCTGTTCCTACTGTTCTATGCTGCGATGTGACACTGAAATTTCCCCATTGAGGCATGAATAAAGGCTTTTCTTATCTTATCTGTCCCCAGATGAAACACTGGGTTTACTCAGATGGTCCCAGACTCTGAGACAAGCTCCCCACTGATTTGCACACCGTCACTGATCTTGGTAGTTTTAAAATTAAACTAAAGACTTTTCTTTTTAAATGGCTTTTAACACTTAATAGTGCTGTGACATTTTATTCTGGTCTTGTTGTGGTTTTACGTACACATTTATTTGTCTTTCCTGGTTTAATTTTATTTTTATGTTTTTGTTATTGTATATTGTTCTTGTGTGGTCTATTTTAGTTTTAGTGGAAAGCACTTTGGTCACCTTCTGGACTGTGTGAAGGGTCATACAAATAAAAGTCGATTGATTGATTGTGAAACTTGGATGCTAATGAGTGATCTAATATGATGACTGGGTGCCTTTGGTATTAACTTTTGTCTCTGTATCTTTGAGTACCACTGGAACTTTGTGTCAAGCAAATGCTGACAAGATAAAGATGAAGGGCATCACTTGAATGATGAGGTAACATCAGCTATGACATTTTGGCCATAAGACACCTTTCTCTACGCATAATCCAGCAAACATGTATCTCAGTGTTGAGGACCCCAGAAACTGCGATAGGCAAAGGGGATCCCCATGTTTCACCTTGAAAAGTGGTCATGAACCTGTTGTCTGCCTGGGTGGTTCCAATTTAGGACCTAGAGTGGTTCCATGGTGTGACAGATGCAGTGAGATGCAACACTGGAACATGCTGGCTTGAAACTTTGAAATGTGCATGTGGTGTCTGAGCACTTTTGATTACAGAGTGTGTTCTAACTGTTAAATTATATATTTAGATCATTGCATAGTTATTTCACAAGAAAAATGCAACACTTCAACATCCCATATTTTGTACTATTTAAAGGAAGACTGTTTGACAAAGCGCAGAAACATTTTCACATCATATCCTTAGTGAGAGCGGCTGATGTCTTGTCAGACTAAAATGCCCTCTGCTGAGAAAATAACCCTGGCTCAACCTCCCTGCCGCACAAAGGAATGAAAATACATTTCAAAGCAATTTTTTACCAATTTTCTTCCATGTAAGTGGATTGTCAACTGCTGAATACCAAAGCCTGGCTTCCCTGTGACATTATTCATGGTACAATGGACCAGGTTCACAGTGAAGAAATTACAAATTACAGAAGGAAATTCCAAACAAAGAGCACTTGAACTACGATCTGTAACAGCTACAAGCCTGCTCTGTTTATTCTTTCATCCTCTTTTCTTTAAACCACAACATTATATTATGGGCACAATTTAATATCAATCAATCAATCAACTTTTTTTTTATATAGCGCCAAATCACAACAAACAGTTGCCCCAAGGCGCTCCATATTGTAAGGCAAGGCCATACAATAATTATGAAAAACCCCAACGGTCAAAACGACCCCCTATGAGCAAGCACCCGGCCACAGTGGGAAGGAAAAACTCCCTTTTAACAGGAAGAAACCTCCAGCAGAACCAGGCTCAGGGAGGGGCAGTCTTCTGCTGGGACTGGTTGGGGCTGAGGGAAAGAACCAGGAAAAAGACATGCCGAGAAGGGGGGCAGAGATCGATCACTAATGATTAAATGCAGAGTGATGCATACGGAGCAAAAAGAGAAAGAAACAGTGCATCATGGGAACCCCCCCACAGTCTACGTCTAAAGCAACATAACCAAGGGATGGTCCAGGGTCACCCGATCCAGCCCTAACTATAAGCCTTACCGAAAAGGAAAGTTTTAAGCCTAATCTTAAAAGTAGAGAGGGTATCTGTCTCCCTGATCTGAATTGGGAGCTGGTTCCACAGGAGAGGAGCCTGAAAGCTGAAGGCTCTGCCTCCCATTCTACTCTTACAAACCCTAGGAACTACAAGTAAGCCCGCAGTCTGAGAGCGAAGCGCTCTAATGGGGTAATATGGTACTACGAGGTCCCTAAGATAAGATGGGACCTGATTATTCAAAACCTTATAAGTAAGAAGAAGAATTTTAAATTCTATTCTAGAATTAACAGGAAGCCAATGAAGAGAGGCCAACACGGGTGAGATATGCTCTCTCCTGCTAGTCCCCGTCAGTACTCTAGCTGCAGCATTCTGAACCAACTGAAGGCTTTTTAGGGAACTTTTAGGACAACCTGATAATAATGAATTACAATAGTCCAGCCTAGAGGAAATAAATGCATGAATTAGTTTTTCAGCATCACTCTGAGACAAGACCTTTCTGATTTTAGAGATATTGCGTAAATGCAAAAAGGCAGTCCTACATATTTGTTTAATATGCGCTTTGAATGACATATCCTGATCAAAAATGACTCCAAGATTTCTCACAGTATTACTAGAGATCAGGGAAATGCCATCCAGAGTAACGATCTGGTTAGACACCATGCTTCTAAGATTTGTGGGGCCAAGTACAATAACTTCAGTTTTATCTGAGTTTAAAAGCAGGAAATTAGAGGTCATCCATGTCTTTATGTCTGTAAGACAATCCTGCAGTTTAGCTAATTGGTGTGTATCCTCTGGCTTCATGGATAGATAAAGCTGGGTATCATCTGCGTAACAATGAAAATTTAAGCAATACCGTCTAATAATACTGCCTAAGGGAAGCATGTATAAAGTGAATAAAATTGGTCCTAGCACAGAACCTTGTGGAACTCCATAATTAACTTTAGTCTGTGAAGAAGATTCCCCATTTACATGAACAAACTGTAATCTATTAGACAAATATGATTCAAACCACCGCAGCGCAGTGCCTTTAATACCTATGACATGCTCTAATCTCTGTAATAAAATTTTATGGTCAACAGTATCAAAAGCAGCACTGAGGTCCAACAGAACAAGCACAGAGATAAGTCCACTGTCCGAAGCCATAAGAAGATCATTTGTAACCATCACTAATGCTGTTTCTGTACTATGATGAATTCTAAAACCTGACTGAAACTCTTCAAATAGACCATTCCTCTGCAGGTGATCAGTTAGCTGTTTTACAACTACCCTCTCAAGAATCTTTGAGAGAAAAGGAAGGTTGGAGATTGGCCTATAATTAGCTAAGATAGCTGGGTCAAGTGATGGCTTTTAAGTAATGGTTTAATTACTGCCACCTTAAAGGCCTGTGGTACATAACCAACTAACAAAGATAGATTGATCATATTTAAGATTGAAGCATTAAATAATGGTAGGACTTCCTTGAGCAGCCTGGCAGGAATGGGGTCTAATAAACATGTTGATGGTTTGGATGAAGTAACTAATGAAAATAACTCAGACAGAACAATCGGAGAGAAAGAGTCTAACCAAATACCGGCATCACTGAAAGCAGCCAAAGATAACGATACATCTTTGGGATGGTTATGAGTAATTTTTTCTCTAATAGTCAAAATTTTGTTAGCAAAGAAAGTCATGAAATCATTACTAGTTAAAGTTAATGGAATACTCAGCTCAATAGAGCTCTGACTCTTTGTCAGCCTGGCTACAGTGCTGAAAAGAAACCTGGGGTTGTTCTTATTTTCTTCAATTAGTGATGAGTAGAAAGATGTCCTAGCTTTACGGAGGGCTTTTTTATAGAGCAACAAACTCTTTTTCCAGGCTAAGTGAAGATCTTCTAAATTAGTGAGACGCCATTTCCTCTCCAACTTACAGGTTATCTGCTTTAAGCTACGAGTTTGTGAGTTATACCACGGAGTCAGACACTTCTGATTTCTTTTTCAGAGGAGCTACAGCATCCAAAGTTGTCTTCAATGAGGATGTAAAACTATTGACGAGATACTCTAACTCCCTTACAGAGTTTAGGTAGCTACTCTGCTCTGTGTTGGTATATGACATTAGAGAACATAAAGAAGGAATCATATCCTTAAACCTACTTACAGCGCTTTCTGAAAGACTTCTAGTGTAATGAAACTTATTCCCCACTGCAGGGTAGTCCATCAGGGTAAATGTAAATGTTATTAAAAAATGATCAGACATATGAGACAAGGGAGGGGTAAGTTTTTTTTTTTTTTTCTCATGATCTTATGATAAGGAGTGAGATTAAAAATAATGAGGGGATTAATTTGCTTAATCTGCCAATATCAATATGGTGCACTCCCCCCCCCCCCCCCCCCCCCCCCACACACACACACACACTCCTTATGCAAACCTAAGAATAACTGTTCCCTGAAAAAACACAATTTTGGTCAGAGCATCTTTTGATAGCTGGCCCTGACCCAGTAATACTATGCTCGATCCCCAAACATCTGTTTTACGTGGCTAGATCGAAAAGTTCTCGGCCTCACCAAGAAGGGTTGTCAGGATACTCCTAGTTCCTGGTTATTTTTCAACATAGTCCCCCTTCACCTCAATGCACTTTGTCCAGCGGTGCGCCAACATTCCGATGCCTTCATGGTAGAAGGCTTCATTTTGGTCTTTCAGGTAGGACTCTACAGCCTTAATGATGTCATCATCTGACTCAAAAGGGCGTCCACGAATGTGGGATTTCAGTTTGGGAAACAGGAAGAAGTCAGATGGGGCCAGATGTGGTGAATAAGGTGGGTGGGGCAACATTTCAAACCCACACTTGGTAGCTTCAGCCACTGCAACTTTTGCTGTGTGGACAGGTGCTTTTGTGTCCATTTTTGGATCTTCACTAGATCTGAAGACTTTCAAAGAGCCTCACCTAAAAATAAATAAAGACAGACGCATGAACGTTAGTGCATCACCATACAAGGCATAA
Organism: Thalassophryne amazonica; assembly: GCF_902500255.1. Taxonomy (NCBI): domain Eukaryota; kingdom Metazoa; phylum Chordata; class Actinopteri; order Batrachoidiformes; family Batrachoididae; genus Thalassophryne; species Thalassophryne amazonica. The sequence continues at coordinate 69,518,230 of NC_047103.1, forward strand.
TAGTTTACAACTGCATCATAGATTTGGAGATGCTGCCCTGCCTTCTAGGTGAGGCCAAGAACTTTTCGATCTACTATATATATATATATATATATATATATAATTTATTTTTTTTAAATAAAGTTATAAAACATACATGGATGCAAGTGTTTGTTCACAAACCATGGCAGTTGTTTTGGAGAACTATATAGTATATGTGTTATTTTGTTCTGTAAATTAAAGTCACACAAATTAAACCTGTGGGGAAGGCAAAGCAGCGGGTGTGGGAGGTGTTTGAAGCAACCATGGAGAAGGACTTTCGATTGGCACCAAGGTGTTTCTGGCAGACCATGAGGCACCTCAGGAGGGGAAAACGGGGAACCATCCAAGATGTCGACAGTAAGGATGGGACTCTATTGACCTCAACTGAGGATGTAATCCAGCGCTGGAAGGAACACTTTGAGGAACTCCAGCATCAGACTGGAGCGCCCTCTATAGAAGGGGCAGAGCTGGAAGCTGATGAAGGATTTTCGTCAATTTCCCTGGTGGAAGTCACTAAGGTAGGGGTTGCTGAGATCTGTCCATAAATGCTGAAGGCTCTGGGTGTAGGAGGATTGTCTTGGATGAGATGTCTCTTCAACACTGCCTTGAGGTCTGGGACAGTGCCTAAGGAGTGGCAAACTTGGGTGGTGGTCCCCATATTTAAAAAGGGGACCAGAGAGTGTGTGCCAACTACAACTGGACTTGGAGAAGGCGTATGATCGGGTACCCCAGGAGATACTGTGGGAGATGTTGCAGGAGTATGGAGTGAGAGGGTCCCTTCTCAGGGCCATCCAATCTCTGTACTCACAAATAGAGAGCTGTGTTCCGGTGCTCTGCAGTAAGTCGGATTCATTTCTGGTGGGGGTTGGCCTCCGCCAGGGCTGCGCCTTGTCACCAGTCCTATTTGTGATATTCATGGACAGGAGATCGAGGTATATTTTGGGGGAGGAGGGTTTCCAGTTTGTTGGGCTCAGGGTCTCATCACTGCTTTTTGCAGATGATGTGGTCCTGTTGGATTCATCGCCTGATGACCTCCAACACTAAGTGGATCGGTTCGTAGCCGAGTGTGAAGTGGATCAGCACCTCTAAATCTGAGGCCATGATTCTCAGCAGGAAACCAATGGATTGCTTACTACAGGTAGGGAATACGGTTTTGCCCCAAGTAAAGGAGTTCAAACACCTCGGGGTCTTGCTCATGAGTGAGGGGACAAGATTGGCCGGAGAATGAGTGCAGCAGGAGTGGTGTTGCATTCGCTCTACCATACTGTTGTGATGAAAAGGGAGCTAAGCCAAAAAGTGAAGCTCTCAATCTAATGGTCAATCTTCGTTCCTACTCTCACCTATGGTCATGAGGGTTGGGTCATGACCGAAAGAACTAGATCGCAGGTACAAGTGGCTGAAATGTGCTTCCTTAGGAGGGTGGCTGGTGTCTCCCTTAGAGATAGGGCTACAAGTTCAGTCATCCATGGGGAGCTCGGAGTTGAGCTGCTGCTTCTTCACGTTGAAAGGAGCTAGCTGAGGTGGTTCGGGCATCTGGTAAGGATGCCCCCTGGGCCTCTCCCTAGGGAGGTGTTTCAGTCATGTCCATCTGGGAGAAGACCCAGGACTAGGTCGAGAGATTATATCTCCACACTGGCCTGGGAACCCCTCAGGATCCCCCCAGTCAGAGGTGGTCAAGAGCCACGCTTACATGGGCACTTTATTGTTGATCTGATTTAATTCTATCCGATTGATGGATCAGATTGTCCTGCTTACATGAACATGCCATAAAGTTTGTTGATCTGATTTAATTCTATCCGATTGATGGATCAGATTGTCCTGTTTACATGAACGTGCCATAAAGTGATCCGCTTTACGTGTTTACATGCACCGTGATTACCATCCGATTCAGTCAGTAGAGGAATCCCATAATGCTTTGTGTTGTGACGTCAGCCATTTGTGTCATACGCAATGATGTCATATTGAGTTGTACCTGGAAGCCCGCCCGTATAAATAGTGGATTTTTTTAGCTGGAGTGATCAAGATTACTGTTATTGTTTGTGCATTTCTTATGAAACTGCAGCATCAGAGGAACATGCTTCTTCTTCAGGACTTGTTCAGAAAGAGACGAGCACAGCGGAATGTGTTTTTATGCAAAGTGGTACAGAGCACAGTTACATGTACATAATTTGTAAAGCCTTAATGAAAGGACCGATTGATTAAACAGCTGATTCTCGTGCCAAAAGAAAATGAATGTTGGGGAAGTGTCGTGACACGGACCCACAACAGGGGGCGTTAATGAAGGGACAATGGAATAGCCAAAAAAGTAACAATTTAATGTTGTGAAGGTGCACAACGTGATACAGACAGATACAAATATGTGTTATATCAATCCAACAAAAGGTGACGTGTGGCAGGCTCGAAGATAGGAGACGTCCGGTGAGAGAGAAGCCGGAACCCACACAAGCCTCACCACCAACGGACCTGAAGAACACCGGAGCCGCCAAGCCCTGCACCCCAGGTGGCCACTGTCTTCAGCAGTCAGACCCGGTACTGCTGGCAGAAAACAGAAACAGTTCTGGATGAGTGTGAGTCCGCACACTCAGTAATCCCACAGTCTGTGTTCAGTTAAGGAGGGAGAACCTCCACCTCCAATCACACACTCGTCCTGAATTAACCACTTATCTGAGTGGGGTGTGAGGCGAAGCCGTCGCAGTCCACACCAAACGCCAACTCCGCAGATAAGGCACACCACAGGAAAACAGGCTGCAAAAAGAGATCAGACTAATACTCAAAGTTTAAGTCAGCAGAGAAAATTACCTGTATGGTAGACGATTTCTCGGCGAGGAGGTGGAGTTGCAGTCCGGTCTTTATAGTGGTGGTGATGGGTGACAGCTGGTGTTGATTGATGACAGCTGTCACCTCCAGCGGCTCCGACGCCCTCTCGTGCTTGGAGCCCGCACTCCAAGCAGGGCCCCATCTGGTGGTGGTGGGCCAGCAGTACCTCCTCTTCAGCGGCCCACACAACAATGAAGCCTTGGAGATCGCCTGGAGTGTTGAGGAAATAGAATTATATCCCTCAAACAATGGGACTAATTGATGGGACACACAGCCACATGCAGGTAGGTTATTTCTGTACATCTGTCATTTTCATAGACCCACAATCAACAACATCACATCTACCAGGTTAATGATTTCTGCCATTTTGTTTCTGTGGCTTTTAGGTAGCGCCCACTATGAAATCTCACTAAATTTATTTTAACCAATGTATTATTTCAAAATATGACAATAAAGCAGTTTCATGAATAAATGAAACAAACCTTGTGTGAAGTCTTTTTATATTTCCTACTTACTTTACTCAACTAAAACAAGCTGTGTTTGCTTTTAGATTTTGGAGCATCATTTGCAAAATGCCTGGAAGTGCCCACGATGCCAATGTTTTGTGCCATTCTGACCTTTTTGAGAGCTCATCTCCTGCCAAAGGTACCTTTCAAACTTTTCTTAAGAGAAAAAAAATGTCATATCCACTACACCCTGTGCTTTTTTCCTGATTTGTTTTTAAAGTAGACCTGCACTGAAATAAATGCAGTCAGATCTTTGGACCAAAAAATGACTTATATTTACACATAAGATCCTTCTGAATGTAGTAAAGTAAATCTGCAAGCCCAGATCTGTCATTCAATGGAGAAATCTTAGTTTAAAATGACAAATTTAAAGCTAAAATTTAGCCCTCCGCAAAACTGTCAGCACATCTGGGACGCTGCCGAGATGTCAGAGAGAAGACCCTATCTGTTAGAGATTTTGTATACATGTTATCACTGTTAAACGTTTGTACATTTGCCTTCTTTCTCATGAGAACGGTGTTGTGCTGTTTTGCACTTCACCCTGAGAACGTACGTGTTATTCAACCTTTTTTAGCTTTGTCTTCTTTCTCATGAGAACGGTGTTGTGCTGTTTTGCACTTCACCCTGAGAACGTACGTGTTATTCAACCTTGTTTAGCTTTGTCTTCTTTCTCATGAGAACGGAGATGTGCTGTTTTGCACCTGTCTTAATGCAATCCTGAGAATTCAATTTTGTTTTGACGTTTGTGATGTGGTGTTTAGTGTGAAGGAGTGTGGAAGACAGGACACTTCAGGCAGATGCAGAACAGCTGATACCTGCAACAGACGAACGAGATGTGCTGACCTGAAGTGTTCTTCCTTACAGCTGCACTTATTGACGTATGCGTTTATGTTATGGGAAGAAACTTGTCTTGCGTCATTACCCCCACCCTTAGGACAAGTTTCTTGTTTATGTGATGAGGGCGTCTCTTAATAAAAAGAGCGGAAAAGCAGGCCAGACTTTAGTGTAGCCTTGGTGTACAGCCTGGCCGCACTCCGCGCGTAATATTTGACTTTCTGTCTCACTGGTGTTTCTTGACTCTGTTTGTCTTGTTAAAGGTTTTAAAAATGTTTGGAGGAGAAAATACCCAACATTGACTGGGGGCTGGTCCGGGATCTCAACAACACCGGAGGTGTCCGGCGGAGGTCGTCAAGTCCAGACGTAAATCCTTGGCCAAGGTCTGATCGATCGATTGATCGTGTCTGCAATTGTCGACCACCGTTGGCATCGTCTGGTTGACGAGATTTTCCCGAAGAAGACAGACAGGAAGTCGAGTCAGTGAGTAAAATTTCTTTGTAAACAGTACTGAGTGAGTGGTGATCAGATCACATAAAACAGTTAAATTCCGCAAGCGATGATACAGAATCGCCTGTTAATGCAAAGCAGTTAAACTCTGTAAGGAGGGTGCGGACTCCTCTGTTTATATACGCGTACCGGTAGGGGATAAAAGTGATCACATAAAACAGTTAAACTCCGTAAGCGATGATACAGAATCGTCTGTTAATGAAACACAGTTAAACTCTGTAAGGAGGGCGGACTCCTCTACGGTTGCGAGGGACGCAAGTAGTTAAATTCCGGAAGGAGGATACGGACTCCTCTGTTTTAATACGTACAGGAAATCCCGGGTAGAAATATGTGCACTGTAAAAAGGCAGTTAAATTTGGCAGGGACGGCGGAGTCCCCTAATGCAGGACATTAGTTAAATTTCACGGGAGGGCGAGCTCCCCTGACATAAGAATACGCGTACGATTATTAGGAGTGTTTCTATGTGTAAATAGTGTTTTGCGCAAGTGTAAATAACTGTGTGAAAGTGTAATACTTTGGACAACGTTAGTGACAACCGTGCGTGTGGAAGCAGCAGGCAAGTGATTCCGCTTCCTACGGGGAGGTGAAAGGAATCAACCACACGACGGCAAATTAATTGTCACGTCCAAAGAAAGTGTGAAAACTTCAGATTTAGAACACCCTAGGTGTGCCCCCGTCTGAAGTCCAAATTATAACAAGGGATAATAAAAATGGGGGGTAAGACGTCTAAAAATAAGGAAAATTTATCAACTGACGACTGGAAAGTTATGGAGGCAAAAAATCCAAAAGCAACAAAGAAATTGGAGACCTGGATAAATAAACATGACTTTGACGGACGACTGAACCTGATCAGCATACAGAAGCTGAAGAAGGAGTTAGAACGGGAACATAAAGGTGATGAGAAAAAGATGCAGAAAGTAGGGGCAGATTTAGTGGCATTTTGGGAGGAAGAAGCAGAGAACAGACAGAAAGGAGCAGAGAAGCGACGATTAGAGAAAGCAAGGAAAAAGAAAGCTGTAGGTAAGGCAGAAGAAGATGTGATAATTCAGCACAGAGAGCCAGAACAGCCTCAACAATCACCGCCGGCTGGATCGTCGGTGACAAAGAGACCTTTATCTCCTCTACCAGAGGATGACGATGTACCGCCACCACAGTATGATTTGGCGGTAAAACCTAAGGTAAAAGAGAAAAAACAGAAAAACCACAAACACGCAGTCAAGCGAAAGTGCCTACAGCCCCTCCCATGGTGGAACATAGTGATCAGGGAGGTGCCTATCCTATGATAGAAGTACCAAATCCTCGTGCAGGAACAGCAGGACAGCTACCAACCATGCTCGTTTATCGGACATGGAATGCTGATGATATCAAAGCAGCAGTCGACATCATACCATCGCCACATGTCGATATTGAGGGATTTATGCAGGATATAGAAAACATTAGAACATCTTACCACCTTAATGGACCTGAAGTCCAACAGGTGTGGATGAAAGCATGTGGCCCTAAATGGAGTCAGGTACGCGGAGACAGGAATCCTGCAGATCAACAAGGCGTACCACTGACACATGATGATCTAGTCTTGAAAACAAGAGTGGAAGCTATGATTACACGTGCAAAAGGAGTGTTAGGACCAAAGATAAATTATACTGAAATTACCAGGACAACTCAGAAAGAAGGAGAGCCATGGACAGAGTTTAGGTGCAGATTTGAGAATGTGTTTAGGGTCCATAGTGGCATATTGCCAGAAACACCTGTGTATGAACAACAATTGAAAAACGCTCTGATCCAACATTCCAATAAGGATATAAAAGCTTGGATACAGAAACATTGGATTGGATTGCCTACAGGCACATTGGAAGACACACATACACACTGCTGTCATGCAGAAGAAGTCTTAAAACAGAAAAAGACAAGAAACAGCGACAAAGGAGTGTATGTAGCACATGGAGATGATGAAATATATTACCAGCAGGGCAACTTAAGACAGCAGAAGCAGTGCAAACGCCCCAAAAAGCCATGGCAAAATAGACAAGGTGGACAGCCACAACGTCAAGGACCATGGCAACCACAACAGCAGGGAGGGCCACCACGTGGTCCCCTGATTTGTTGGAACTGTGGAAGAGAGGGACATATGTATAGAAATTGTCCAAATCCACCTACTGAGGGAGCAGCAGGGAGAATTCCACAACGGAATAATCCTCCGCAGCCACAGTATCCACAATGACTAGAATCCATAATCCATGATTCCATATCAGATAGGCAGTCTGAATCTGTATGTATGGATCTGTGTGCCTTGCTGGGAAATCCGGTACCAAAACCAGAAGTGACTTTGTTGGTAAATGGACGACCAGTGACATTCCTTTGTGATACAGGAGCATGTAGAACCACATGTAATGACAACATACCTGTCCATCAATTAAGCAACGAACTCTTTAGGGTTCGCTCTGCAAATGGACAAACATCAGACGTCCCTATCACTAAACCCATAATGTTGACAGATCCATTTGGCCTGACGTGTACTATGTCAGTGTTGAGCATGCCACAATGTCCAGTTAACCTCCTAGGACGAGACGGATTGACTGCATTGGGCTTGTCCATAATTGTGGAACAAGGGAAATTAGTTGTTGAACGCACAGGAGGCGTTAACATGGTAAGAGAAGAAAGCGCTGACCCCACATTCCACTATTACTATACATTTGACATCTCAGAAGAAGATGCTGCAGGATGGGGTAAAGATGTCGTCTTGCAAGCGACAGCCCTACTAAAAAATCCTGAACAACAGATGTCACCACCTGACCTGCATGTCACAATGTGGCATAAAGATCCTCCAGGTCCGGATGGTGACTATGAAACTAAATTGAAAAATGTTTCACCTGTGAAACTGACAATGACCAATTTGATTCATGATGGCAACTCAATAGCCGTCATAACAGTAACAGGCGCCACTGAAGATGTATCAAAATTGAGATTCACAGGTATGCCATTACATATGTCACTTTGTAAGCCATATTTGACAGAATGGCAAGAATTGGGACTGACAGTCATAACAGCTTTGTCAGCCTCTGATTGGAGTAGAGTTGGCCCACGAACGGAGTTCAGTCCATCAACCAAGTTGTATAAAGTGCTAGTTAATGTCTCATTGGTGCTGACAGCTGGAACACACATTGATGCGTCCACTTCACAATCCTGAGTGTTTCAGTTGAGTCCTGAAGAGGATGCTCTTCTCTCTTCAGTACCGTCAGGATTGTGGACAACAGGTCCTTCAGACGTAGGACTGATTAAAAATGCACAACCTGTAGTTATAAGGCCAAAAACAGAATACAGACCATGTGTAAGACAGTATCCATTGAAACCTGATGCAATTGACGGAATCAGGCCAGTAATAGAGGATTTATTAACAGCAGGAGTAATAGTGCCATGTCCAGATTCACCATGTAACACACCCATATTTCCTGTGAAAAAGGCTCCGCCCTCAGTGGGGTGGAGAATGATTCAAGATCTGCAGGCAGTAAATGCTGCTGTGATTAAAAGAGCACCATGTGTCCCAGATCCACATACCTTGTTAAATTCGCTGAGACCAAATTCTAATAGTTTCTCAGTAATTGACATAAGTAATGCATTTTTCTCTGTGCCAGTGCATCCAGATAGTCAATTCTGGTTTGCTTTTACCTTTAAAGGACAACGATATACATTCACCAGATTACCGCAGGGTTACGCAGAGAGTCCAACTATTTATTCTCAAGTCATGTCAGCATGTTTAGCCAATTTTGTTCCACCGGCAGATAGCCAACTATTAGTGTATGTTGATGACATTTTGATTGCCTCTGACACACGAGAAAACTGCATAACTGACACAGTAGCATTATTATGTTTCTTATTTGATAATGGCCACAAAGTGAGTAAAAACAAAGTTCAGTTGTGTAGGGATAAAGTAAAATATTTAGGACATGAGTTATCAGCCACAGGGCGCACGATCCTGTCTGACAGGAAGGAAGCAATTTTGCACGCTCCAAAACCACAAACCAAAAAGCAGATGATGTCATTTCTTGGATTGACAAATTACTGCAGGGCATGGATTCCCTTGCTATGCAGAGTTGACTAGTCCACTTTCTGATTTGATGTACAAAGATGATATTTCAATGTCAACCGTGTTGGAATGGAACAAAGATGCTGAGGAAGCCTTTGTAAAAGTAAAGCAAACATTAGTGTCATCCACAGTTTTGGCACTACCAGATTATAGTAAACCATTCATTCAAACAGTTGATTGTAAGAATAAGTTCATGACTAGTGTTTTGGTTCAAGTGTATGGCTCAAAATTGAGGCCAGTTGCCTACTACTCATCTAAATTGGATGCAGTAGCAAGTGCTTTACCACCATGCGTACAGGCTGTTGTTGCGGCCTCTATGGCTGTTCAAAGTAGCAGTAATGTTGTTCTATTCCATCAGTTGACATTGAAAGTTCCACATGCAGTCTCTGCACTTTTGTTGCAGACAAACATGAGCCTTTTGTCCCCAGCAAGACATCTTTCGTGCATGTCCTTGCTATTATCACAGCCACACCTTACGATAGAGCGATGTACAACATTGAATCCCTCCACATTGATACCTTTACCTGAGGATGGTGAGCCGCACAATTGTCTTGATGTAGCAACAGTTTGTACAAAAGCACGCCCAGACCTCCGGGACACACCCATCCCAAACAGTACAATCGTGTATGTGGATGGTTCTTCCACCAAAAATGCTTATGGACAAACGCAATCTGGATATGCTGTCGTCACAAATTCAGAAGTATTAGATTCTGCTTCATTGCCATCGTCATTTTCAGCACAAGCAGCTGAATTAGTTGCTTTAACTGCAGCTTGCTATCTGTTTGAAGGTACGGCTGTAACAATTTATACAGACAGCCAGTACGCTTTTAGCACAGTGCATGTGTTTGCAAAACTGTGGGAGGAGCGTGGAATGGTGACGTCGTCTGGAAAGCCAGTGACTCATGCCACTCTCCTAACTGCCCTACTGCAAGCTGTGAAGTTGCCTCAACAAATTGCTATATGCAAATGTGCGGCTCACACCAATGGCTCTGACAGTGTTTCAAAAGGAAATGATTTTGCTGACAGAGCAGCAAAAGAGGCAGCAGCAGCTCCTTCTATTTTTGTTGTACAGGAAACTACCCCAGAGTTGCATTTAGGTCATACACTGCTTGCTGACATGCAACAGCAGGCAACTGACAGAGAGAAACAAATGTGGATAGCTAAAGGAGCTACGTATGCGAATGGCTTGTGCGTATGACCACAAAAGAAACCCATATTGCCAAAAAATATGTTTAAATGGGCAGCTATTATGAGCCATGGCGTGACGCATGTCTCATCAGGGGGTATGATATCACAATTGCAATCTATTTTTTGTCTTTATGGGTTCGAAGCATATGCAAAACAGCATTGTAGAGCATGCATGATATGTGCAAAACACAACTCACAAGGCAATTTGAGACCCCAAAGAGGTAAATTTCCAACACCACAATATCCCTTTCAAGTGATTCATATGGATTATATACAGCTGAGTAAACATGAAGGGAAGGAATTTTGTTTAGTCATAATTGATGCCTTCTCAAAATGGGTAGAATTGTTCCCTACAAAACATGCAGATTCACTTACAGTGGCTAAAGCATTATGCAAAGACATCATTCCACGATTTGGAATACCAGAAACAGTCTATTCAGATAATGGAGCGCATTTTGTTAATGCAATAGTGCAATACGTAGGAGAAGCACTACAGGTTAATCTCAAAAATCATTGTTCTTATCATCCACAAAGTGCCGGATTAGTGGAAAGGATGAATGGAACAGTAAAAAACAGACTTAGAAAGACAATGGAGGAAACAGGCAGACCATGGACACATTGTGTAGATTTGATAAAAATGTATATAAACATAACTAGTACCATGGGGTTGACACCGTATGAAACATTGTTTGGCAGAAAATATCGATTGCCATATTATGGACAAATTTGGGATGTACCTGAGGAAGCCAATTTGGCGGATTACATGAGAAAAATGTTAGAAGGACAACGAGGGAGAGTTCCAAACACTGATGATCCCATTTCTCCACAGGAGGACCCTAAAGTGGTACCTGGAGACTGGGTGTTGATAAGAAGCATCAAGAGAAAACACTGGCATTCACCTAAATGGGAAGGGCCCTATCAAGTACTACTCACAACACCCACAGCTTTGAAAATTGGGGAAAGAAGTACATGGATTCATTTAACTCACTGTAAGAAAGTAATTTCTGCAGACACAGACAAACAGTAAGAACAGTAGGACAAGACTAGTAATAGTGTGTGAGCTTGGTGTTGAGATCCAGGTTAGACACGAAAGCTAGCAGAAGACATTAAGAAGCCACTGTTCTGAACATAGGTGTGCTGTAGTGTGCAGAAATGGCGAAAGAAAAAAATAAAAGAACGGGGGTTTCTGGACCCCACGGACAGTCCTTGTTATGCTACTTTTCTTTTTTGAATTGGGAGTATTATTAAAAGCCATGAGCACGGGACATGATAATAAGGATCACATCCGCAGATTGCAGAGACCAAAAAGAAGTAACAAAGACCCCAGTCCGATAATTAATGCCACAGTACATAGCTGTGATGGGAATAATGCATACCGATTTGGTGTACAGGCCTGCATTCCTAGAAATACTTCTGTGATCATCTCTGTACCATATAGTGCTCTTACCCATGGAATGCCGGATGGTGACAGAGGGACTAATTACGGAAATAGTTTCTCATGGTATATGACCAACGATCAACAAGATAGGAGATGGGAAACGTTGGTAGCCGATGAATGGAGTAGATGGACACCAAGATGGGCACAAACCGAGTGGGCTAAGTACCAGAGTCAAAGTCTCAAAATGTATCAAACAGATGATAAGCTGTCTATAGTGGTGAATACCACAGAAAAAGGAACCATATTCCCACCTGATATAGAGGGAGACTGTTGGTTGTTCCTCCTTTGGGTATACAAACAAGGAAAAGATCCGTATTTCCATTTCTTCCTCTGTGAAACAGATAGAGTACAGCAACCAATATTGACCGAATTAAGTACGTCAAAGGGGGTGTCCATACAAGCAAAGGGGGTGTCCATACAAGCAAAGGGGGTGTCTGTACAAGGCACAAAAGACATGAAGGCAGATGACTGGTTCCTAGTAACTACTGGAATTAGTGGACAAAATAACAATTGGCTTTTAATGGCAGAACAAGCAGGACTAGCAGCAAAGAAGGACTGTGTTGTATGTATGGGACCCAGACCTATATTACAGGTAATACCGGCAGCATTACCCAAAGACTGTCTACTGACTGCTATGACACAGACATACATTGCGGCAAACAACAAATGTTCTAAGTGGGACAAGATCTATCCAGTGACCAAATTGACTAAGATTAAACCTTTATTCTCAAGCAAAGTTGGGCATGCTAACCATACATGTGTACACTTGACAGGGACAAGTAAGACTTTGGGTAGCTTAAACCACACCGCCTGGTGTAAGAATGTGGTCCATAGTACTCCCACATTCAAACCTGTCGGGAGGAGTGACGTATGGTGGTGGTGTGGGGATAACAGAATCTTTGACAGACTGCCACGAAATGTGTCAGGTTATTGTGCATTAATATCATTATTGTTACCAGTTGAAGCCATACCCATGACCCCTGAAGACGTTACGACATATGCAGCCTCTCTTATTCCTGAAGATTGGCAGAAAGGCGTAGCCAGACATAGAGTGAAAAGAGATTGGAAAGGAGTGGGAAATCCAACATATATTGACGCAATAGGAGTCCCCAGGGGAGTGCCTGACGAGTATAAACTGGTTAATCAAATAGCAGCTGGATTTGAATCTTCCATCTGTTGGTGGTGCTCAATTAATAAAAACGTGGACAGAATAAACTACATCCACTACAATGTACAGAAATTAGGAAATTGGACTGAGGAAGGATTTAAGGCTATCCATTCACAGTTAGAAGCCACGTCCCTTATGGCCTTCCAGAATCGCATTGCTCTGGATATGTTGTTGGCAGAGAAAGGAGGTGTTTGTGCCATGTTCGGAGAACAATGCTGCACATTCATTCCCAACAACACAGCTGCAGACGGCAGTCTCACTCAAGCCATTGACGGGCTGAGGACGTTGAACAGGAAGATGAAAGAGCACAGTGGAGTAAACACCGAAGGCTGGGATTGGTGGCTGGAAGGGATGGGAAAATGGAGGTCTTTGATTTCTTCACTATTAGTGTCTATAGCAGTATTTGCTGCAATTCTAACATTGTGTGGATGTTGTTGTATTCCATGTCTCCGAGGCCTTGTAAATAGAATGATAACCACAGCAATAAGTCCAGGACCAGGAGGGGGTCCAGCATCATATCCACTTCTGGGGACAGATGACGACAAGGAGGACGATGGCTCTCCTGACCTGTACCCAGACCAATGGAAGTATGATGACCCAGACACCGATGATGGTGACAATGATGACATCACCTCTGGGGTGTAAGCCTAGAGAAAACATACCATGATGAACCTCTTAGTGAAAATCTCAAAAAGAAGTGCTAAGCTGAGTGATGCCTACTGTATGTTTTAACAGGCGATAAACAGGAGGGGAATGTTAGAGATTTTGTATACATGTTATCACTGTTAAACGTTTGTACATTTGCCTTCTTTCTCATGAGAACGGTGTTGTGCTGTTTTGCACTTCACCCTGAGAACGTACGTGTTATTCAACCTTTTTTAGCTTTGTCTTCTTTCTCATGAGAACGGTGTTGTGCTGTTTTGCACTTCACCCTGAGAACGTACGTGTTATTCAACCTTGTTTAGCTTTGTCTTCTTTCTCATGAGAACGGAGATGTGCTGTTTTGCACCTGTCTTAATGCAATCCTGAGAATTCAATTTTGTTTTGACGTTTGTGATGTGGTGTTTAGTGTGAAGGAGTGTGGAAGACAGGACACTTCAGGCAGATGCAGAACAGCTGATACCTGCAACAGACGAACGAGATGTGCTGACCTGAAGTGTTCTTCCTTACAGCTGCACTTATTGACGTATGCGTTTATGTTATGGGAAGAAACTTGTCTTGCGTCATTACCCCCACCCTTAGGACAAGTTTCTTGTTTATGTGATGAGGGCGTCTCTTAATAAAAAGAGCGGAAAAGCAGGCCAGACTTTAGTGTAGCCTTGGTGTACAGCCTGGCCGCACTCCGCGCGTAATATTTGACTTTCTGTCTCACTGGTGTTTCTTGACTCTGTTTGTCTTGTTAAAGGTTTTAAAAATGTTTGGAGGAGAAAATACCCAACACTATCCCAGCATGCATTGTGCGCGCCAACTGTAATTTGTGGATTTACGTCAATTTGCATCTCTTACAAAAGCACCTTTTTATTGTCTTATAGAGGGTTTTCATGTGACGTATTGGTCACGTCATTTTGTGTCCCGTGGCCATTCTGGATTACAACACAGTGGCCGCTGTGATTACACTTCGTGCATTTGGCGAACAATTGCTGAAGTTTCAACATCAGCGTGAAGAAGCCTCACGGCACCGTGGCGCTGTGGGAGATCCGCCGCTAACAAATCCACTGCTCCCAGAATTTTATTTTATTTGTCAATAAAATTATATAACAATACATAAAAATACTGCAGAGGATAACACAAGAACGCTTCCAATATGGATGCTTATTTACATTGTGGTCCTCGAGCACCGAGCTGCTGATCCGCAAGCTGCCCTTCCAGCGCCTGGTGAGAGAAATCGCTCAGGACTTCAAGACCGACCTCCGCTGTCTTGCGGTACATTTGGTGAGTATACATTTCTTTTATTGTTGCTGAAAATGATTTTTGGGGACTTTTTCCATACGCCCATTTGATTGACCTAGCTGAGACATATCTGCACATCACTTAGGAGAGGTTTACTCACTTGTTCAAGATGAATATGACCCCAATGAACAATATGAGATATGTGCCAAAATCTTTATCCAGGACAAACAGCCCAAAAATGACCACACCCTTTTTCAAGTGTTTCATTTCATTTCATTTACTTGTTTATTTGACAGGGACAGTGCAGTCAACATAGATCAAGCAATGTCTGCGACTGATGCGATGCACAAAGAGTTTATAGCTTCAACTAATTCACAACTCTTGCCCCTGGTTTGGCCTCTCTACAAATTACATGATTCATAATTCTACAATTTACATAATCAGTAATTCTAAAATTTAAATAAATAATAAACAACCGCATTCATCATTTCAGAATGACCAGTGCATGTTTGGGAGGGTCAAAGAAAAGTGTAACATTTCTATTTTGATATTTTAAGAGAAAGTAAGGGGGTCGATGGATTACCTCACTTTGAAAGAAAATTAACATTTTCCAAATAAAATGAAATGTTATTTTCAGGCATACTGTTATCAATGGAATATGCATTTAAAGTGAAAAATACAAAACAACCCTTGTTTCTTTGGCAGACAGTAGTATCTAGAGGTCTTAAATGTTTTAAAGATTATCAGGGAACATCCACAACAGAAAGTTTAAGTTACTACATATGTGGCAATTCCAGACTGTATGTAGGTCATTAGACCTAATGTTTTCTCTCAAAATATCAAAATTAGAATTTTTTACACTCTTCTATGACCCTTCCAAACATGTACTGGTCATTCTGAGCATATTGAGTACCTCTCTTCTCTTTCCAGATTATTCTTGTGCTGCATTTGCATATTGTCCAGGAAGGATCTGTGCTGAGCTGACCGATCACTCAGGAGCTTGGCATCACCAGATGATGGCTTTCATTCTAGAAATAATGTGTAATTTCAGTTAGCAAAAAAATCATGTTTTTCTCTTTGTAGATCTCTCAGTCTTGTATTATACATCCTACTTCTGTATTCAAATATGTTGTAACTCCTCCACATGGTTTTTGATTTCACAAAGTTCAAAACGGGAAAACAAAATTGAAATGAATGTATGTTTGTCTCAACTGTTTAAAGGACATTAACTGTCATATTCTGCTGGAACTTTGTAATATTACCACTTCTAAAAAATAAAGCACTCCAAATAAATAAACAAATATGCAATGACTTTGTGCAATATTTTTTCAACAAGCTCCACACGAAATTTCAAGAACTCATCATGGTTTTATTTAGCAGCATATTACTCTTTTAAAAACTTACTTTTTGGCTGGAACCTCCCCTGTGTTGTCTTTAGGTTGTGGAGAGCTGCTGTCATCAGTCTCCTCCAACACGCTGTTTATATCATTTGTACATATGAGAGCAGTAATTAACGTGATATACTAAAGTGAACGAGGAAAAAGAGCGTTCCCTAACTTGATGACAGACTGTGTTCATGCATTTTATAGCATCACTCCCTGTTTTATTCAGTGAATCACTCTGCTAAGGGCCCCTTCACACATAATGCGCAGTTTGGATGGCATTTGGACGAAAACGGCGAAACAGCGTGAAACAGTTCGAAATTAGCGCACCATGAAACATTGCCCGGTGCGAGAGTTCGTGCACGTATCTTTCGGGCAGGAACACGCAGTGCCAGCTGCGGCACATCGCGCCGCTTATGCGGAGGAAATATAAAAAAAACAGTCAGTACCTGTGGGACCACATCTCACTGCTTATGTGGAAAAAAAAAAAAAAACATACGACCCACTGGACACAAACTCACACTGTCCAGAAGCTCCGATTGCCAGACAGAGACTTTACCACTGAGCTACAGAGCTGTTCTTTGAAAGCTGCGGGAATCTTCCTCATATCAGGAAGGACATGGAAGTATTACAAAAAAAAAATTAAAATCACACACCATATGAAAACACGACATTTATCAAGCGAGCAATAAAAATATGATCCATCTGTTTCTCTGTAAATGACCCATGGTCACAGACATACAGTCATGAAATGACATGAATGAGAAGCAGTTCACTCATCTCATTGATGTCCACATCTGTTGGCATGTCTCCAACTGGCCACGCGCACGTCTTGTAGACGACGTGCCGCAGGACGCTGCGTCATGTGGAATAGAGCTCACGTGGGTGATGTGACATTGAGATCGCCTGCTGCATGTTCTGATCTGATGGTCTGTTTCAACCTGGGAGCAGTTTGTCCATGTGCACGCTGTGCGCACGCTCACTCACTCACTCACTGTTGCCACAGTGATATATGTTTTTTATTTATGTCCACTTGATAACAGCAAACAGATACATGCACGTCACAGTGGGCAGTTGTTTGTCCATGTCCGTCCAAACACAGTATGTGGTGTCCAGTTGGAATGTCCAGATCCACAGATTTCCACAACTTGAATTTGGCCGGCACCTGCAGTGAGAAGGTGCGATGGGTTCGCACAATGCACACTTTGTCTTTCAGGCATTTGCGTGTGCAAATAATTGTAGCAACAGGTGTATGAGGCATTGGAGGCAGGGATGACGTTACATGGTTTGCACACGATTCTTGCATCATGCGCACTAAGTGTGCACTTCGTCCAAACTTTGCACTATGAGTGAAGGGGCCCTAATAAATTCCTGGGATAAATTAACCTGAATCACCAACATTAACTTAAACTAAATACACACATTTGGCTAAAAGTACATCTTGTAAAAAAAGAGGAATGATACTTTAGTGTGATTTTAGTAGGACTTACCTCCCAGGCTTTCCGGTGTCTTGGAGGAACTTTCCTCCTTGGAGAGTGGTCGTCCTCCAGTTATTTCTCCATTAATTCATAATAAGTGAAGCTGGTTGGAGCTGTGCCACCTATGTTCTTTTTAAGCTTCTCCTTGCAGAAAGCGATCTTCATTGCTTCCCAGCGGTTTTTAATTTGCTCAACTGACCTGCTGACTCCGGACACAAGAAGTCTGTGTTGTGAACTTTACGTCCATCAAGACTTTCCACTTTTTTAAATTCTCTGAATATGTTGAGGAGGAGCTGTGTTTTGCTGTCACCATTTTCCCAAACACAGAGCAGGAAGCGTCACATGGTGATGTGACGTAACAGACATGCACAACAACAGGCTGGCAATCCGATGTGCTGTTTATATGGATGCCGATCGGGTTACAAACAGGCTTACACCACCTCCTCTGACCCGATCGTAATTTTGATCGGATTGGGCGAATCTAACCAGATGGAGCCATTTACATGGCATGATTTTGATGTGATTGTTCAAGCTGATTGTTCAATGAGATTACTTGTGGTCCATGTGACTGCAGCTTATGTGGCACAGACAAGGAAAGTCTGGGAAGTCCCCTGCGAGAGCTGTTGCCCCCGCTACCCGATCCCAGATAAGCGGTTGAAGATGATGATGACAATAATGATTAATTAAAGGGGCCATATCAGGAAAAATTGTCTTTGTTTTTTAATCTGTTGTTTAAATATGGTGAAAATTTAATTTTGAATATCTTGATAGTCTGGCAATTCTATCTGTTGCTGCAGACAATCCCTTCCAAAAAGCCAAAGTAAAGCTTTAAACAACTTTTTTATACTTTTGTGTTTTATTCTTATGTTTTGGATGATGATAATAGTAATAATAATAATAATAATAATAATAATAATAATAATAATAATGAAAGAATAAATGACGATGATAGAAACCCTACAGCAATGCACAAAAATCAGAAATTAGAGAGCTGATAATACAGATGAAAATCTTACATTTCCAGAAAATAAGATGTTATAGAACTCTGTTTGGAAACATCTGCTTTCTCTGTGAAACATGTCCACAAAGCCCATCTGCCTTCTGTGTGAAGGGTGATGTGTAATATTCCACATCATTCCTGCTTTTGGGAGGTGCAGAATAATCAGTTATTGCAACTAAAGTGGCGTAGAAGCTTTTTGACAAAATGACTTGCCCGCTTCTGCACACGCAACCTCATCTTGTCACTGTACACAGAAAAGAAACTGAATGGTTAAATCTGTGAATCTGTGAACCATGGCAACATAACATGGAAAATGGAGGAGCTTCAGGTTTACCCGAGACATAAAGAAACACAGATAAATTTATGCTAACAGGCTGAAAACTGCTTACGCTTCCGGCTTCTTCTATGCTGAGCTATCTGGAACTTGATGTCACACAGCCCACAGCAGTGACACAGAACTGCACACGGGCAGACACACAAGTCCTTGCATGTGTCAGACAAGACATGGCTTAGCACGCATAAATATATACTCTTCTAATGATTCAAAATGTAGCTGGTAGATTTTTAACTGGATTTGGAATTTCTTGCTATTACTCCAGTGCTGAAGCATCATAGTAACTTCTTCATCCAACTTTGTCAATGTTGGACAAATCTGTTATACATAGTAGTTAGGGCCATAATTGGCACCAGATTTGAAATTGGTGTCCAATTTTTCAGTTTAAAAATTTCATCCCGATTGTCAAAATCATTGATACTACTTCCATGTATTTGCAGTCTCAGCGGCTTCAATCACATTTGAACTTCTTTAAACAGGGTATTTGTAGTGACTGCAGCTTGAAACTTGTTGGATCGTGCTCCATCTGGGTAAAAAATTGAAGCCGAAGCAGCGTTTGTTGTGATTTTGTCCATGTCTGGCCTAGGGCGCAGCTCCTTTCTTTTTTTCAGGTAGGTTGCAGGTCTGCACTTTATAAACTAACCTGTTAGGAGGCAAGCCGGATTAAGCTATTTCATCCCGTTTTTGCACTTTTGTGGATCGTGTGAGATTGTAGTGGAATGGTGCCCTGTGGAATAGCCCTGTTTCCACTCGCATAGAAAATAAAGAATGGTTGTGCACCCCCTTATCTCATAAACTTGGTTGAAACAGGGTTGTCTTTATACAGCCTGTACCTTGTGTCCTGTTTGCTATTGTAGACCCCTTCCTCTATGGACTTGGTGCTTTGGGCCTGTCCTTTTAGTTTGCTGACATAATCTTTCTAGCCATTGGTAGGATTTATATTGTCAATAGCTTTAGGATTAAGTTTTAATATGTCCATAAAGCAAGTCATTACTTTTAACACTTAAAATGAGATTTCCACAAAATTCTCAATTTCATTTGGCATATTTCTGAATCTAATCTGAATCCGGCCATTATGTGGGCATCTAGGTTGCTTTTTTCTTTCTTTCTTTTTTATTTCAGTCAGATTGACAGTTGGATTAGGGCTATGTCTGATGTCCGGCGGATGCTGTACCAGACCATCATGGTGAAATAGAGCTGAGCCTGAGCTGAGTTTGGGGAGGTGATGGTCTATCTGGGGAGGTGATGGTCTAATGGTTAAGCATTGGGCTTGAGACTAGAGGATCCTCGGTTCAAATCCCATTGGGGTGAATGTGAGGCATTGATGTGTAAAGTGCTTTGAGTATCTGATGCAGATGGAAAAGTGCAATATAAATGCAATCCATTTAAACTCCTATGCTCACCTGTGGTCATTATCTTTCAGTAATGACTTAAATAACACGGTAGTGGATATAAGTGGTAGAAATGTGGCTCCTCTATTGGGTATCTGGGCTTACACTCCTGGACAGGTTGAGAAATTTAAGTATAGAGGAGGGACGCAATGTAGAGCTGCTGCTTCTTTGCAATGGATGGAGTCACCTGAGGTAGTTTGGACATATGGTGAGGATGTCCACTGGTCTCCAGGAAGGTCTTCCAGGCCCCTTCCAACTGGACGGAAACACTGAGGAATACCATGACACTCTGGAGGGATTATATTTCCCAGCTTCTGTGGGAATGCCTCAGGATTTACCAAGGAAGAACTAAAGGATATGGCTGAGCATAAGTAAGTGTGGGATGAACTGCTTAGTTTACATCCTTTCCATCCCAGAACCAAATAAGCAGCAGTCAGGAAATAATTTCTACACATAATATGAGCAAAGCATCGCGCAATGGTGCAAAGCTCGCTCATGGTACAGGGCATCCTAAACAGGAAGTGCCAAATTTCAAATCCACAGTAAAACAGGAAATGTTCAAATGTCAAACACCCATGGAATCTCTCAGGAACTCAGTGGCAAGCTCACACTCAAACAGGAAGTGTCAAATTTTCAGTCACAGTGAAACAGGAAATGTCAAATGTTGAACACTTCCTGGCATGGGAGGAGCTAGAGCAGAGGCCGGGGTTACACTGGACTCTTCTGAAATCTGATTGGACACAGATGATTGACATGTCATGGCACCACACATCTGGTTGAAAAGAGCTGCATTTTGAAATTAGTGAGTCACATTGACTGCTAGGTTCCTCCTGTCCAATAGTTAGTGTTGTGTACCACAAAAAGTTCTAATACGCCTTAGTAGAAGAAGAAAAAATGTTTACTTTAGATTTGAACTGAACATGTCATTTGAACTATGGACTTCTAATCACACCAAACTTATATTGGTGAGTCAATGACCATATTTTATGCCAGAAATGAGGTCCAGGTTGTTAAAAGCAGCATTTTCTCCTTTAATTCGGGTTGCCTTACATACACATGTTTAAGCTAACAGACAGCAGCTGGTTCATACTGTGTTGGCTTATTAGTGCAGGACGGACCTGGCGCCACGAGGGGACATTTGGGGGCGACGCCCCCTCACGTCATCAACCTCGCCCCCTCGGATGTGAGAGTTATCAAAAATAAAAATAAAAAGAAAGAAAAAGAAATACTGGAAAATATAGCGCCTCGCAGTTTCGCAGATTTTTTTTAGTCCAATTTTGCATGCTTTTTTTTTTTAACAGTGCATTGTGCTCTGCGTCCTCATCAAGCAGGTTGGTGTTCTGTCGAGATGACGGGACACCTGTTGTGGCACCGCGAAGGGAAAGTACGCGCATTGTGTTCTGAGTGTCTGTTTATAAGAATCTTCTTGCCCAGAAGAAAAAAGAGCGCTAACAACTACCCATAACTGTGTTCTTCACTCGGAAAAAGACACCTGCAGCGAGGTGTGAGTGGAAAAAGGCGCGACAGCGGCGCAGCGCCAGGATGAAGAGGCGCGATCAGA
Source organism: Thalassophryne amazonica (assembly GCF_902500255.1). Classification (NCBI taxonomy): domain Eukaryota; kingdom Metazoa; phylum Chordata; class Actinopteri; order Batrachoidiformes; family Batrachoididae; genus Thalassophryne; species Thalassophryne amazonica. The sequence continues at coordinate 69,539,832 of NC_047103.1, forward strand.
GGAACTGTGAAATACTGGTCAGTCACTATTAATAATTTCTTATGTGTCCAACCTCGTAGGTTGATCGTTAAAATTAAATTTGTTAGTTCTAAAAGCCATCATAATTATTTATAGGAAAATGTTCTATTTTTATTTCTCAAACAAATGTTTGGGCCTGAAAATAGGTTGGTCTTATTTTTCTACTAAGGTTTGAACTTTGAGAGTGTTTACACACGAGAGAAAAGTGAGAAAATGTTAATGCCTGTTTGAGAAAAACGTATAAAGTGTGTAGTGAGGAGTTTTACAGCCTTACAACGTCTATAATAATTGTAAAAAATAACGCTGTCTACTTCGCGGATTTCGCCTATTACGGGCTTTTTTTAGAATGTAACTCCCGCGATAAACGAGGGACCACTGTATATCTACATGAAAGGCTTATCTTTGACCCGTTGTGTGACTGTCATGCCCAATTGCGCTGTGTTTGCACTTGTGATGGAGGGCTGTATGTGGGGTTAATCTACTGTCTCGTGTCGTTTCTCAGATCAGTTGTTGGTTTGGTTTTGTGGTATGCAGGAGATCACTTGACCGAGGGTCTATACGTTCAAATAATAATTAAAAAAATACTGTCATCACTCTTTACTCTTAGTCAGTCTCTTACAACGGTGTAGCCTAAATACACGAGCTTTCTAGGAGTGCACCCAATTCATTACGCACGCTCAGAGGCTTTTTGTGGCGGGGGGGCGACCCCGTCCCCTGTGATAAACTCATTGCCCCCTTAATATTTTTTTTCTGGTGCAGCAGATAACTGAAACAGTCCTTCAGATGGTGATACAACCATCAAATTCAGCACAAATAGAGGTGGTCAAAATTAAAGGAGCAACTTTAACTTTTGACCGCTGTACAAACTGAAAGTGACCTTTGACACAATTCTTGCTGCTTTTACCTCATAACTTATTAACATTTAGTCACAGTTTGTCCAAACTATACCTTTTTGGAATCTTTATGATCAGCCAAATAATGTGGTGTAGTTTTCTATATGATTGGGGCATCTTTTAATTTTGACTTGTGTAATTCTTCAATTGACCCCTACCTGGCTGCCTATTGAAAATTCAAGTGTCCAGTCAGTTTTTTCAAAAGAGTTCATGTCTAAGGATTATTTGTGCTAAATTTGATGCTTGTATCACCATTTGCTGGATTCCACTCTAAATATTCTCTTATCTGCTGAGCTATATATGAGATGTAAGATGCTGCTCCTCATTGTTTCTCAGTTGCCCTCAAAAGTATTGGAACACTTGGTGTTTCACACATTTTAATTTGTTTATTCCATTTCAAATACTTTTTTTTTTCTAAAATTATCTTCCTTAACTCAAACCGAAAACAAGTCTCTACAACTTGACACAAATAAATAAAAATATAAAATCCAGCTTTCTGATGAAGTGGTGTAGAGGAGGATTTCCTTAAAAAGAAGACTTGATAGTTCAGCTACAATTTGACAGAAAGTACATTTGAGATGAAAGCCTAGATTTGATGTTTTGGTGAAAGAAACTTTTGTATTTCTTCATAAATTATGTAAATAAAGTCCAAGACATATTCAGTGACTTGGAAATGTTCATGTTTCCATCCCCTTACTTGTCTAAAGAAAACTGGCAATGAAACTGATTATTATTTTCCGGTTTTATCATTTTAGAGATTTGTTTTCAGTTTCAGTTTGAGGAAGAGAATTTTAGAAATTTTTATTATTTTTTTTCTTGTATTTTAAATGACATAAACAAATTAAAACGTGTGAAATTCCAAGTGTTCCAGTACTTTTGGAGGGCACAGTATCCTAACCTTATGATGAGTGCAAAATGAGTATGGGATTATTACTGTTTTGTTTAAGAATGTTTAATTTTCACTGTTGCTGCACTTTGTGTCAAATCATAGTCAGATCGTATGTCATAGTGATATGACAATATTGAGATACGATCATTTGGCCATCTTGTACAGCTCGACTGTAAACTAGCTGAAAACTCTGAATATTAATTTACATTTACATAAAGGGGTTAAGAGGGCTGTAAATGAAGGGGGGGGGGGGGGGGGTCAGATGAAAGGCAAAAAAGAAAAATGCTTTAAAATGTGGTGGTATGGGAGCAGAGCCCCTCCAGACAATGAAAGGCAAAATAAGGAAAATGCTTAAAAAGGCGGGGGGTCTGGGGGGTGGAACCCCCCCAGAAGCCACAAGGTTTTAGTCATGTTCATGCTCCCAAGAACCATTTGAAGGACCTAAAGGACATGGTTAGATGGCGAGGAGCTTTTCCAGGCATGTGAGAGGCAAATAAAGAAAAATGCTTAAAAAGGAGGGCGGCTGAAAGGTTTTTGCCATGCTAATCTTCTCCTGAAGCATTTACTCAAAATAAAGTCTGAAGGACCTAAATGACATGGTGAGATGCTGATGAGCTTCGCTCGTTCATGTCCACAACATATACATATTACACCTGCATACACAAGGCAGAGCAGTTGCAAATAATTTTGCTGATGTGATGAATAAGACGATTTGTGCTTTGGCATTGGAATTCACTCCAGTGAGTGCCCTACTAGTTCACAGAATGCATAAGCCATTGCACAGAGAGGTAGAGATAATCATCTAAAAGCTCAGTGCATTAGGGAGGGGAGATGGAGATGATTTGAAGTTGATGCTCCCTCAGGCTTAGGATTATGGTAAATATACCATTTGTCTCCAGGGATCATTAAAAACAGCTTCCTCATCCTCTCCAAGAGACTGCTTATGTTACTGGAACCTGAGAGGCAAAGCAAAACCAGCCACCATTGCTATTGATTTATGGGAAAATAGATCACACACTAAAGCTGTCAGAGGACAGATTCCCATTAAGATCGTGCAGTTTTGAAGGATCCTTTCTGCACTATGTAAAGTATTCTGTTTTAGGTTAAAGTGGAAAAGGCATCACAGGTAAAACACACACACACACACACACTCCTTAAAATGTGCAGTCAAAATCATACAACCCCAATTCCAATGTTGGGACGTTATGTAAAATAGAAATAAAAACAGAATACAATTTGCAAATCCTCTTCAACCTATATTCAATTGAATACACCATCAAGACAAGATATTTCATGTTCAAACTGATAAACTTTTTTGTTTTTGTACAAATATTTGCACATTTTGAAATGGATGCCTGAAACACATTTCAAAAAAGCTGGCACAGTGGTATGTTTAAAAATGTGTTACATCACCTTTCCTTCTAACAACACTCAAGCATTTGGGAACTGAGGCCAATAACTGTTGAAGCTTTGTAAGTGGAATTCTTCCCATTCTTGCTTGATGTACGACTCCAGTTGTTCAACAGTCCGGGGTCTCTGTTGTCATATTTTGCACTTCATAATGTGCCACACACTTTCAATGGGTGACAAGTCTGGACTGCAGGCAGGCCAGTCTAGCACCCGCACTCTGTTACTACAAAGCCACGCTGTTGTAACACGTGCAGAATGTGGCTTGGCATTGTCTTGCTGAAATAAGCAGGGACGTCCCTAAAAAAGATGTTGCTTGGATGGCAGCATGTGTTGTTCCAAAACCTGGATGTACCTTTCAGCATTGATGGTGCCATCACAAATGTGTAAGTTGCCCATACCATGGGCACTAACACACCCCCATACCATCACAGATGCTGGCTTTTGAACTTTGCACTGGTAACAATCTGGATGGGCCTTTTCCTCTTTTGTCCGGAGGACATGACATCCATGATTTCCCAAAACAATTTGAAATGTGGACTCATCAGACCACAGCACACTTTTCCACTTTGTGTCTGTCCATTTCAAATGAGCTCAGGCCAAGAGAAGGCAGTGGCATTTCTGGATGTTGTTGATGTATGGCTTTTGCTTTGCATGGTAGAGTTTTAACTTGCACTTGTAGATGAAGTGACGAACTATGTTAACTGACAGTGGTTTTCTGAAGTGTTCCTTAGCCCACACGGTAAGATCCATGGTAAGGCAGTGCCGCCTGAGGGATCGAAGGTCTTGGGCATTCAATGTTGGTTTTCGCCCTTGCCGGTTACGTGTAGAAAGTTCTCTAGATTCTCTGAATCTTCTGATTATATTATGAACTGTAGATAATGGAATTCCTTGCAATTAACCATTGAAAAACATTATTCCTAAACTGTTGGGACTATTTTTTTTCATGCAGTTGTTCACAAGGTGGTGATCCTCGACCTATCTTTGCTTGTGAATAGCTGAGACTTTTGGGGATGCTCCTTTTATACCCAGTCATGACCCTCACAATTAGTGTCCTCAGTTCCCAAACGCTTATTGAGTTTGTTTAGAAGGAAAGGTGTTAGAAGGAAAGGTGATGTAACACAGTGGTAAACATACCACTGTCCCAGATTTCAAAATGAGCAAATATTTGTACAAAAACAAAAAAGTCTATCAGTTTGAACATTAAATATGTTGTCTTGGTGGTGTATTCAATTGAAAATACATTGAAGAGGATTTGCAAATCATTGTATTCTGTTTTTATTTACATTTCACACAACGTCGCAACTTCATTGGAACTGGGGTTGTAAGAAATGTGTGTGTTTGTGTGGGAGAGAGAGAGAGAGAGAGAGATACTTTACCTTTGTCAAGATAATCCAACTAACTTTCAAGATGCAAGATGTTTCTACACCTTACTTGGAGTCCACCTGGGATGAATTCAGTTAACCCTCTGGTGTCCGAGGGTTCACTCGCCTGGCATAAATGTTTTATTATTTCTGTTAACAGCTCTCCCTGCATCCCACAATCAAGTTTTATGTCTCTTTTTTTCAGGACAACCTGTGCCTTCAGAATATGTATGTTTTTGTTGTGTTTTATAAGTGTAATAAATGTTTACAATCAGAAAAAAGAAAGAAAAAAAAAGCAAAAAATAATTTTCCACACATGTTTATTCAAAACACACAGCAAACTATAATAAACAACTGTTTTGACACTTTATGAAGGTAATCTGAGGTCTTGTGTGAAAGACTGTACAACAAAAAGGTTGAAACAACAAACATAAATGCACATTTTGAACAATATATACAAAATGGTCTTGGCGTTTTTGTTATTTTGATATGGTAAACAGTGCTTTACCCAGAGAAAGCAACAGAGTTATCCAATAACATTCACATGCAAACTAGTGGAGCAATCCTGATAGTTACACACTCTTTGTTTGAGCATGTCGTATTGTCATCAGAGGCTCTCCGTCTGCTTTCACTTTCGCTGTGCGTAATGGTGCAGGGCGCATTGGAATAGTATGTACTCATTGGAGCACACGGGGCTTTTCAAACGGGCCAACTAGTAACATATCACTCCTGAAAATGATCTTTGGCTTTTCACGTGAGGTAAATCTGCCCTACGATTTGATTTTGGAAAACCATGTGACAGTGAGCAAATTCTGATTGGACACTCACGTTGCACACATCATCACACAGCTTCTATGAGGAGTACATAGATGGCTGATGGCTGGCTCGAAAGTCTGCGGAGTTAACTTTTCAGCAAAAAACAAAAGTAAGTTTCTATCTCATATCATTAAAAAGTTATTTATAATTTAGTAAAGCTTGGTCTTAGCCATCGTATACGACAGCGTCGGCCCCAGAGGGTTAATTGGATATGATTTGGAGAGGCATATGCCTGTTTACAAATAAGGTCCCGCAGTTGACAGTGTATGTCAGAGCACAAACCAAGCATGAAGTCAAAGGAATTGTCTGTATACCTCTGAGACAAGGCACAATTCTGGGGAAGGGTATAGAAACACTTCTGCTGCTTTGAAGGTCCCAATGAGCACAGTGGCCTTCATCATGGAAGAGGTTCAGATCCATCAGGAGTCTTCCTAGAGGTGGCTGCCCGTTTAAACTGAGTGAACGGGGGAGAAGGGCTTTAATCAGTGAGGTGACCAAGAACCCGAGGGTCACTTTGTCAGATCTCCAGCATTTTTCTGTGAAGAGAGTAGAACCATCCAGAAGGACAATCACCTCTGCGGCCAGATGGAAGCCACCACTTAGTAAAAGGCACATGGCAGCCTACCTCGAGTTTGCTAAAAGGCACCTGAAGGACTCTCAGACCAAAAAAATTCTCTTGTTTGATGAGACGAAGATTGAACTCTTTGGCGTAAATGCCAGGCATCATGTTTGGAGGACACCAAGCACCATCCCCACAGTGAAGCATGGTGGTGACAGCATTATGCTGTGGGAATGTTTTTCAGTGACAGGAACAGTGAGACTAGTCAGGTTTGAGGGAAAGGTGAATGCAGCAATGTACAGAGACATCCCGGATGAAAATCTGCTCCAGAATGCTCTTGATCTCAGACTGGGGTGACGGTTCATCTTTCAGCAGGACAATGACCCTAAGCACACAGCCAAGATATCAAAGGAGTGGCTTCAGGACAACTCTGTGAATGTCCTTGAGTGGCCCAGCCAGACCCCAGACCTGAATCTGATTGAACACCTCTGGATGATCTGAAAATGGCTGTGCACGGACGCTCCCCAACCAACCTGATGGAGCTTGAGAGGTGCTACAAACAGGAATGGGGGAAAACTGCACAAATATAGGTGTGCTCCACTTGTGACATCATATTCAAGAAGACGTGAGCCTGTAATTACTGCCAAAGGATGTGGAAAAAATAAAGTGCTGTGAATACTTTCAAGATGCATTCTACGAGGTCTGTCCAAAAAGTAACGGACATTTTTTTATTTTTTTTTTTCAAAAACTATATGGATTTGAATCATGTGTGCTTGCATCAGCCAAGCTTGAACCTTCATGCGCATGCGTGAGTTTTTTCACGCACATTCCACTGTTACAGGAGATTTTGTAATGAAAGATGTGCGGAGGAATTTGCGCATCGGGACGGAGCCGCTCACGGCGCACAAAAAACATCTCCGTGTTGGAAGTCTCACAGGACAAGTTGTGACATGCCCAGCTGTTACACAATTTCTCGGATACTCACTCGACTGAAAAGCCACCGAAAGCCGTCTGAATCTTCTGAATGGTTTCCAACACGGAGGTGTTTGTTGTGCACCATGAGCGGCTCCATCCCGACGCGCGAATTCCTCTGCACGTCTTTCATTACAAAATCTCCTGTAACAGTGGAATGTGCCGCAAAAGTGCTGATGTCCACATTTTCTGCGATTTCTCTGGTAGTCACACGACGTGCCGGATCAACACAGCCTTCACTTTGGAAATGATCTGGTCGTTTCAGCCTGTTGATGGCCGCTCAGAGCGCAGCCCGCCCTGCGTCGGTGTGGGCAGTCTTTAATCCGGTTGTAATGGTCCTTAATCTGTGTGACGCCAATAGAATCTTCACCGAAAGCCATCTGAATTTTGCGAATGGTTTCCACCTGGCTGTCTCACACAGTTTCTGAAAAAATTTTCATGGAGCAAAGCGGCAGTCGCTCAGCCATTTCCCGGACAATGAAAATCCGACGAGGGGGCTGGACCAGTGCTCACTCAAAGCCTGCCCACAGGCGAATGACGCAACCGACAGGCGTGAAAAAACTCACGCATGTGCACGAAGGTTCAAGCTTGGCTGATGCAAGCACACATGATTCAAATCCATATAGATTTGAAAAAAATAAAAAGGTCCGTTACTTTTTGGACAGACACATACAGTTTTTAGATGAATAATTTATTATTGACAGGCAAGAGCGAGGGGATTTCCAATGTAATTTCTCAAATAATACACAGAAGTGGATATGTTGAAAGTAGTCTCTGTGGCGGGTAAAGAAATATTCAATGAATTCTAGAATCAGCAAAAAAGGTCTTGAGGAATCATCAAGGTCACAGTAACACAAATACAAGCCAAAATGAGGAAGAAAAAAAAACATACTAATAAAAACACATTTCTGCCATTGGGGCAGTGTCATGGAAAGAATCTAAACGCATTGTCATTGTTTTTAGACTGGATTTCTCAGTGGGATCCAATTTAATCTATATTAAAAACCCTTTTTTTTCTTGGTAGTCTGCTGGTAAGTATAATTTTATTCACACCAGACAGAACTAACACGTCAAAGTGCAGTGAGACGCAGACAGGGCCACAATGTGGACTCCCACACTGCCTGTAACGGCACTGAAGCCTGCACCCGGTGTGCCCTCTGGGAGGTACAACCCAAAGTTATGACAGCCTTCAAGCTTTCGCACATTTCTCACCTTCAACCGATAAACTGTCAGATAGGCTTTGGCACAAGGAAGGAAAAAAGTTCAGTCCAAAAAGTCTGTGTACAATAGTAAATAACATCAAATGTGAAACACCAATTTAAACTGCTTTAAATGAGTCATTGAGGATAGCTACTCCAGAGATCACGTTAACCTTGAAAATACCTTGATGCCTAATTATTTTACAGTTTGTTTGAAGGATTACCTAAAAATACATATCCAGTCATCATTTTAAGGCACTAGTTAGTGTTTATGTCTCACAACTAGACAGTTAGTCTGGAAGCACTAGGAAAATTAAGGCTTGGATATTCATTCTCTTGCAAAAATATCAGCATTATCCAACATCTGTGTTGAGACATTTCTCAGTCTGATACGCGAAGCTCCAACAGGTAAGAAATGCAGCATATTATACAGTGGATCCAGAAAGTTTTTGCACTGCTTCACTTTTTTCACATTTTATGTTACACCCTTATTCAAAAATGAATGAAATTCATTTTTCCTCAAACTTCTACACACAGTACCCCATAATGACAATGTAAAATTGCAAATATATTAACAATTAAAAAAAACAGACATCATATGTACATACATATTCACAGCCTTTGCCATGAAGCTCAAAATTGAGCTCAGGTGCATCCTGTTTCCATTGATTATCCTTGTGTAGTGAGAACCTTGTGATCAACTTTAAACTTTCCTGAGTTTGCATGAACCCAAAGACTATAAACCCTTTTTCAAAGGAGAATCATCCCTACTCCCATGGCCCATTGAAGGTCAACATGCCAACCAATGTTTTTCTGAGCCCAATGCAGGATGGAGTTGTCAGTAAAACCTCCCCTCTAATCAATTCATCACCTCCTAAGAGCATTCTTTGTGGGGACTTTGTTTTTTCTTATCACCCTTATCAGCCATCTGCTGCTTTTCTTGTTTTCATATTATGGTCATAGTGTGTTTTTTCAAAAGTCCTTATTTTGCAAAGGACTCTGTTATTACGGGACATTGCTAGTGGAAATTTAAGATTGGTACAAATGATTTATTGTCACTTAGACAAAGAAACACAGTCAAAGACTACACTACCCAGAAATCTTGGGGGTGGAGTTAAAGACCCTTTAAAAGTAAATGTCCCTTGGGAGATGCGGTCAGCTCTTCCAACTCTTTCTTGCCTTTGTTTTTCTCTTTTATTTGCTTCTGGGACAGTTCACCTTTGAATGGGTGGGTGCCAGACAGCTGAAGTTGTAGGACCCGCACTGCAGACTTCTGGACTACGCTTGGGTGTAAAAGAAATCATGGTCTTTAATACTAGAACTACCAGAGTGGTGCCAAATGCCACTTCTTCCTTTAAATCCCAAGGTGGTGCCAAATGGCGGCTGTGAACAGCCCAGCTTGTCACCAGTGTTATGTAAATGAGGCTGTTACACACTACTCAGTGGGGGTTAGGGAGAAGGACAGGAAGGAATGCCAAAGTGAAAAAGACCCACTCCTCAAAAGAACCAAATAGTCTGAGCCATGTTGAGAATAAATGTTTTTATTTTTTTTGGTAATTGTTTGGTCAAGATTATTTATTTTTTTACATAAAAAAGTTAATAAATAGTTTCAGTTACATTTGTAAGAAGTAACTCTAAAGACAGAACCCAAGTATATAAAAAGCAGATGTGCATTCAGTGTTGCAATGTCAGTCAGGTTGTAAAATACAGTGACTGGCCAATGCTGTGTTCCTGAACGTACAGTGCACTTTCGCACGACCCACGACCCTTGGAGTAAGCAGTTGAAGATGAGTGAGTGATGAGTGAAATAACAAACAGCTGCTCATTGCGGCGTTGTGAGTAGTTGAAATACGCCCCAAATACGCGCGTGCTCATTTTTTTCCGCTGTGCATTCCATTAGTAGAACTGCGTATTGCGGCGTGTGTGGCTATTTTAATACGCCCGGAGTACGCGCGTATCTCGAGTGTTCATTCTGTTCGTATAGCTGCGTGTGTAGCGTGTGTTTCTTTTGCCGCTATAAAAAGCCACTTCGCCCTTTTTTTCAGTTCTCCCCGGACGGCTGAGCAGAACACATCGCTGCGCTGGAAAATCAGTGTGATTTTATGCTGCTAGAAAAAGCCACTTCCCTTTTTTTTTTTTCAGTTTTCTCCTGTCGGCTGTGATTTTATCGGTGTGATTTTATCATGAGGTTTTTAAGCCCTCGCCTAAAAGCTGCAATCCTCCAACATCTGGATGTCCTGGAAAGATTGATTAATTATGTGGCTGAGCTTGAGCTCCTTGTGAAGTGGGCGGAGAGCTGCTCATTACAGCGTAGATGATACGCTGTAATGAGCAGCTGTACGAATGTGCCACTGTGAAAGCCCCTTTAGGCTCAAACTGCTGGTGACTCTGGTACTGGCACATTTCAATCTAATGGCTGCATTCACATAAGAAAAGGTGGCCTAATGAGTTGTAAATTACCCCAGCGGTGCCATTTGGCATCCTCCGGTAGAAAAAGGAGTAGTGTGAAAAGGCTGGTAGTTCTATTAATTCAGGCTCAGGTTCGGTACACAGGTGATCAGTCAGCGTAGCAGAAGCACAAACAGGGTCAGGCAAAAACGCAGTCATGGTTAAGCAGGGTTCAGAGGCATGGGCAGACAGATCAGAGATGAGGCAAAAAAGTTGCAGTCAAAAATACAAAGCAGGATCTGGGTACACGGCAAAGCAAAAACAGGACTGGATACAGAGCTGGTGAGTGTACAAAGACAACAAACGAGCAGCAGCGTGGTGTCTGGGAGGAGATGGCTAGTGAATAAAGATTATGGATTTTGCAAGATGTGAGTAAAGTCAACACAAGGTGGAGTGAGGTAAGACACAAAGATGCACGAGCAGGTGCCAAGAGTGTGAGTGAATAGAAACACAAAAGTCACAGAGAGAGACGATGACACAAGAGCTGGTGAAGTGGCATGAAGTGACAACACAATCAAATATGAGTGAGGGACAAAGACATGGTGACAGGTGCAGCGACGTGGAGTGGAAACAAACAAATGGCAATGAGGAAAAACTAAGAATAAAGCTAAAATGGAAACCGAAGGCAGAATAAAATATTACAATGAACTGGGCATGAACATGAGAACTGATCAGAGAATAAAATGGAAAATAAATACTTAAGCAAAACTAAACTGTAATTGACTAAGAAAACAAGGTGGTGAAACAAACTAAAAGAAAAACAGAGACTACATAATGACAGAAAGCAAAACCTGACATTACAGCATATCTGTTAACATAAATGAGAAAAGCAAAATAAACAAGTGATAAACTAATGAACAATAAGGCAAACATACACACAGTCTGAAGAAAACTAGAACTGAACTGAACTAATGACAGAAATTGATAAAACTATCAAAGAAACAACCGGGCAGAGCAAAACAGAACAGAGAATAAACACATGATGAAAATAAAATAACTAGTAAATCAAGGCTGGGGCACATGAAAGGAAAAAGAAAGAGGGAAAACCCAAATCAAAGCCTAAGTTGTGACAGCCTTTTGTAGCAGTGTTTTACTGGCCTTTGTTCGTCTGACCACGTTTTTGTGGATTTTGATTTCTTGTCTTTGTGTGCAACAAGTATACTTTTTCTTTCTTCCAAGTAATTAGTAAACTCAACTTTTTGTTGAATAGAGTATAAAACACTCAAACCTTTATTCTGACAGTCCAAGACAGCATCCTCACCGCACATACACCCATCCACGTCAGCCTAAGCCATGTAGCAATTTGAACCACCATTAGAGGATCAACAAAGCTCTGACCGCTGAAAGCAACCCTTGGTGACCATGTACGAACCAGTCATGTGGTGAGTTCCTCTGTCAGGGTCCAGCAAGTGAGCTGTTGAGACAGGCGGATCATCGACTTTGAAAGCCAGCGACTGCCAGCACCTGATCACAGAGACACCCTGCACATCGCCAAAGAAAGGTGTCGGTTCTGTCTGAATCTGGCTGGAGTGGCTTTAATTCTATTCCCTGTCATCAGTAATATCTCACTTTAACAAATGCCAAAATAAATTCTCTGCAGACAAGGAAGTAATTCATTCTTAAATTCCTGCAAGTTGTTCATATTACACAACCGTCATATAATAATTGTCCGTTAAACTTTATTGTCATAAAATTGCATTACTGTGATCTGTCCTGTTCTGTTTAAGCCCTGACTGAGTTAAATAAATATTTAAATGTATGTGGTTGTCTGTGATTTATTTTCTTGAACAGCTGGTATCAGATTTTGATCTGTAGAGCTTCCAACTGGAATATTTCCTTTTGACTGATTCTAAAACATACTGATACTATACCATTGTTATAAAATCACACAGTCAAAGGTGGTGCCCCAAAATTTTATTCAAGGTAAAATTGATTACTCGTGTTAATTCACTACATTTCAGATGTTTCTACAGCTTAATTTGAGTCCACCTGGGGTAAATTCAGTTCATTGGACATGATTTGGAAAGGCACACACCTGTCTACATATAAGTTCCCACAGCTGACAGTGCATGTCAGACCACGAACCAAGCATGAAGTCAAAAGAATTGCCTGTAAACCTCTGAGACAGGAGTGTCTCGAGGCACAAATCTGAGGAAAGGTATAGAAACATTTCTGCTGCTTTGCAGGTCTCAGTGAGCACAGTGGCTTCCATCATTTGTAAATGGAAGCAGTTCAGATCCACCAGATGTCTTCCTAGAGCTGGCCGCAGTCTAAACTGAGAATCTGAGGAAAGGGCATTAGTCAGGGAGGTGATCAAGAACCCAATGGTCACTCTCTCCAGCATTCTTCTGTGGAGAGAGTAGAACCATCCAGAAGGGCAACCATCTCTGCAGCAATCCACCAATCAGGCCTGTATGGTAGAGTGGCCAGATGGAAGCCACTCCTTAGTTCTCACTCACCTTTAACTGTTTTCAGATCACAGACAAGATGTTCCCTCCTCCACCCCAGTGCCACCACTTGTACACTGTGCACTGTCTGGGGGTAGGCTCTGTCCCTGCCTTTCCCAGCTGCAGGATTTGTGATCATTTCAACTCTACTCTCTACCATAATGAGGAACTGTGCCAGTTCCATTACACCAAAGAATATTATAACATTCTGTCCATTATCTTGATGTACTATCAAGATCAACTTGCCCGCAGTGTCTTTTTAGTAGGATGTCACTGCAGACACACACTACGTGAATCCCGTGAAAAATCCAACACTTTCACCACCAGTGGAAACACTGAAACACATTGAAAGCAAAGAAGTTGGTCTTAGACAATGGGTGTGTCTGGTTGGGTTCATATCTTTGTGTTGAGTAAGGCATTTAATATGAAATTGTCTGCCTATAACATCTGATTGTTATTATTATTATTATTATTATTATTAGTAGTAGTAGTAGTAGTAGTAGTAGTAGTAGTAGTATATCATGCTTTCTGTCTCAGTTCCCATTCTCTCTCTCTTTCTCTCTCTTGGCAACATACTGTAATTTATTTATTCATTCATCCACGTGTCTTTCTAAAGATCTCAAATGCTAAAAAAAATGTCTAGAATGTCCAACATGGGCACAGACATGATGTCAATAACATTGCTAATGTGGACCCTTGAGGTCAGAGGCCATAACCTCTGTAACGGCCATAACCTCTTTGATTGCTGCTGTGCACAAAAAAAAAAAAAAAAAATCAGTGATTGTGGGTGTCAGTTGAAAAATAGTAAGTCTGTGTCGCATTAGAGAGGGAAAAGTGAGCTATAACTGCCACCTCTTAACAAGCTGTGAAATTGCCAAATTCATATGTAAGTTTATGTAATTTATTCTGAGACAGTTTCACAAGATCAAATGTGACACAATTTCCCTCTCTCTGAGAATAATATATGACAACAAAAACATGTCCAGTCATGGCACATCACTTATATAACAGTACAAAAATACTTGTAAGCCATACACTACGTGCTCCTCACAAACACAGCACAAGATTAGAGATCCATCAGTCGTTTAACAGAGGCGATAAACATCAGTGCATGACCCAAGTTCCTTCTGTGATGCAGTCCTGCGATGCGCTTGTCATCTTGGTTTTTCACTTATTATTCTCTGAGAGAACCCACAGATTTGCCTCAGGTGCATTTTTCATTCTCCCTTTCATTATTTGCTCAGATTAATATGAGCCGTAATATCTGATACGGTGTGGTCGGATAAGCTGTGTCTAATAGGCTAGAGTCTAGACATACCCATACCAATTATTCACTGTAAATAGAATCCACGCTTTGGCTCAAGGCTTTGTTTATTCAATTCTATTCACTTCATTTCTGCACGATTATAATTATAGAAAATAAACACCTGCTTGAAGTCCAGAGGCTTAGGAATGGTGGATAGGCTGCATCAACAAGTGTCATTCCGACAACATAGACGTATTTCCTGCAGCCGTATAAAGCTTTTTTGCTGGATGCACTGCATTGGAGTGAAAAAAATCAAAGGCTTGCTTCCAAAACAGTGTTTATTTATTGTTCAACGCATTTGCTGAAATGTTCCATTTTTGTGAATGTGTCTCAAACTGGAACACACCATCATTTCTGCTCAGTAATGAACTTATTTTCATGCAAGCAGCCATTCTGTCTTCAGATGTCACATTTAGCAGATGGTGATTAACTGAAATTGAGAGGAAGCATGACCATATTAGCAATTATGGCAGGGAATCTTTGAATCACGTGTGATTACATCAGCCAAGCTTGAACTCTCGTGGGCATGCGAGAGTTTTTTCACGCCTGTCGGTGACATCATTCGCCTGTGAGCACGCCTTGTGGAAGGAGTGGTCCAGCCCCCTCGTCGGAATTCCTTTGCCTGAGAAGTTGCTGAGAGACTGGCGCTGTGCTTGATCAAAATTTTTTCAAAAACTGTGAGGCACATCCGAGTGGACACCATTCGAGAAATTCAGCTGGTTTGTGGTGAAAATTTTAACGGCTGATGAGAGATTTTGGATTGTTTCTATCGCTTTAAGGACTTCCCATGGAGCGGGACGTCACACAGCACTCCGAGGCGACGTCGTCATCCTGTTTCAAGCTGAAAACCTCCAAATTTAAGCCTCTGTTGACCCAGGACGTCGTGAGAGAACAGAGAACTTTCAGAAGAGGTCAGAATCAGCAGTTTATCCGGACATTCCACTGTTAAAGGAGATTTTTTTAATGAAAGATGGGCGGATGGATTGGCTCACTCAACTGAAAGCCGCCTGGATTTTACAAATGGTTATCAACATGGAGGTGTTTTTCCTGTGGCGGGCGCGCCGCGCCGGCTGCGAGCCAACACACCAATCTGTCCGCACGTCTTTCATTAAAAAAATCTCCTTTAACAGTGGAATGTCCGGTAGCTACAACATCACAAGAAAAAAAAATGGTTCTTTTTTTAGTGGGAAATCAATCCAAGGGTCATTTTGGTCCTGATGAGATCCTTTTTGTTGTCTGAACCAAAATTAAACTCTGAGCTGTGGGGCAGCATTCATTGCAAACAGCAATGGTGTGAAGACACCTATGTTTAATGAGAAGCATTTTTTAAATAAACTGGCACTACATCGTGGCCGGAACTATTTGTGGGGCCTTTGCACTTCACTCATTCATTTTCAACAGTTTACACCAATTAACTGATCATGTGGGGGTGGGGGGAGGTGCCTGGAGCATATCCTCACAGTTCTAGGGCGAGATGGTGTACTATCCCCGACAACTATCTGTCTGGTCGTTCCCATTGTGTTTTGTGCAATGACACTACCTCTGACTTTAAGGGCATGAAGTTCGGGGTTCTGCAGGGATCCGTTCTGGGTCCCTTGCTTTTTTCCCTGTATATGGCACCCCTTGGGAACATTTTGCGGCATTTCGGGGTTGCTTTTCATTGTTATGCTGATGATACTCAGTTGTATATGCCGATAGCTGCTGGAAATCCTGTCCACATAAAATCTTTACAGGACTGTCTTGCAGCAGTGAGAAGTTGGATGTCTAGCAACTTTCTACTTTTGAACTCTGATAAGACTGAAATGATGGTTCTTGGCCCAGCAAGACATCGGCACCAATTTGATCAGCTGGCGCTTAGCCTAGGTTCATGTGTTATACATCATATTGACAAAGTGAGGAACCTTGGGGTAATCTTTGATCCTACGTTGTCCTTTGACCTCCACATTAGGGACATTACAAGGACTGCTTTCTTTCATCTGAGAAATATAGCAAAGATTTGCCCCATCCTGTCTATGGCTGATGCTGAGACTCTGATTCACGCATTTGTCTCTTCTAGATTGGATTATTGTAATGCTTTATTCTCTGGTCTGCCGCAGTCTAGCATTCAAGGACTTCAATTGGTGCAGAATGCTGCTGCCAGAATTTTGACACAAAGTAGAAGGTTTGACCACATTACTCCCATTCTGGCATCCCTTCATTGGCTACCGGTTTCTGCCAGATTGGATTTTAAAGTTTTATTGTTGGTTTATAAAATTGTTCATGGACTGGCGCCTTCCTACTTGGCGGACTTGGTTAAGCCCTACGTACCTGCGAGGCCTTTGCGTTCGCAGGGCGCAGGGCTTCTGTGTGTTCCGAGGATGAACAAAAAGTCTGTGGGGTATAGAGCCTTCTCCTACAGTGGTCCGGCTCTTTGGAATGATCTACCTGCTGTTATTCGGCAGTCTGACACAGTGGAGATTTTTAAATCAAGACTGAAGACCCACTTTTTTAGACTGTCTTATCATTAATTTTTAATCTGTTTGTGTTTGCTTTGTAATTTCTTTTTATTCTACTGTGTTTTATCTTTTAACTGTGCTTTTCTTGCTTTTAATTTTGAATTTAGATTAATTTGTGTTGTTGTGAATTATGTGAAGCACCTTGGGGCGACTTTGTCGTGATTTGGCGCTATATAAATTAATAAATTGAAATTGAACTACAGTAAATGTCATGCCCGGCTGGGGTCTAGGCCTTGATCTTTATTTTGCCTCTCCCTTTGGCTCACCTCCTGCCCCAGCTTTGATGTATTAGTTATTTATTGCCATCATGTGGTTATCTTCTGTTCCAGTTTTGCTGTGTTACTTTGTTTTGTTATTTTTCATTCTTGAGCCATAATCCAGTTCCATTCTAGTTTTGTTCCGCTGGTTTGTTGCATTATTGATCATTGTTTTTCACTTGTTTATTTTGCCTTCTGCAGTTTGTTTTTCTTATAGCGTGTTTACCACCTTATTTTCCAAGTTTAGTTTTGCTTAACTATTTATGTTCCATTTTCAGTCCTCATGTTCATACCCTGTTCTTGATTGTTATTCTGCCTTCAGTTTTTATTTTACTTTTGTCCATAGTTCTCAGTTTCCCTCACGCCCAGTTAATTAGTTTCACTCCACACACTGCACCTGCCATTATGTTTTTCTCTCACTTTGATTCAGTCTGTTTTGTTTCCATTCACTTACGCTCTTGCACCAGGTCATGTGTCTTTGTCTATTACATCACGCCACTTTGTGCACTCCCTTCCTCACTGTCTTGCCCCATCTGAACTCTTTGTTCCCTAGCCACACCCCCTTTCTAGATCCTTTTCCTCAAGTGCACCTTGTTAACATTTGCTTATTTAATCTCCTCCACCTCTCCTCCTCCAGCCACCACTCCTTTGCCAGTTTGTTGTTGCTTCTTGCACACATCCCAGCCTTTTGTTCTCAGCAAACACCGACGCACCAGCTTTGCCCGACTTCCCACTGGCAGCCACACACATCAGCCCTTCGGGACAGTTCGAGATCGCTAAGTTGCCAGTTAGGGCCGTCGGAAACGTGCAAGTCACTACCTGCGGTTCTGACTGAGAGAACCGTGATCTCAACCTCTCTGGGAACCTCCGCTTCTTCTGCTGCTCCTGCCAGCTCGACTTCAGCACGTTTGGCTGCAGCCTCTCCCATGGAATCATCTGTATCTTCGTACATGACGACGCCGGCCAGCCACACCTTCTCAAACACGTTGGTGGTTACTTCGTTGGCGCTGTATTGACCAGCAGCATTGTCCTCACTAATCAGATCCTCCTCAGGGAGTATCGCTGCAGCTACTTCAGCAATGCCCAGACCTGCTTTTTTTGGCGGCTCCAGCTGGTTTCGTCGCTGCGCACACTATGATCGCCTCATCGATACCTTTGTTTACTGCTGGCTCTACGTCATCAGCAAATGACGTGGCTTCAGTGGGCGCCATTGCAACGTCACTGGTGACGTCACTCAGTTCAGCAGCTACCGTGACGCCAGCCGAGGCGTCTCCTGCTATTGAGCTAGCCTCCGCACGTTCCGCTGTTTTTTCAGCTGTTGGAAGAGTTGGAACGAATCCTGCTTCATGACCAGTAATGGGATCTGAGAGTGCTGTTCACACACACATGCAGCTGCACAGTGCTGCCATGCCAAAGCTTCTACGGCCAGCTCCATCATCTGTGTTCTCCTGGAAGATGACTTCTGAGGACAGCATTAAAGGGACGGTCAGTGATTTTCCTTTATGTGTCTGGTTTATGCTGTTCTGTTTCACTGTCAGTGAGTCCATTAGAAATCTGTTTCCAATGCAGCGTATCAATCTGAAATGGTTTTCTTATGAATATGTCATAAGTCTGCCACAAGCACCATTCCTGAATCTGAGAGGGTGTTTTTGTAAATTTATGGAGAAACTGCCTAGGTTGCCACATCACATTTTGAAATGTGTTACATGCAAGCTTCTGTTACTGTTGTTGACTACCATATGTGTCATGCTGAGCTGCAGGCAAATTGTTTTCTTCAGTTCCTTCCCAGAAAGAGTTTATCAGTTTGGGAGATACAACTCCACTCAAGCTTGTGCCAAGTCCAATCAGTGGGTTTCGGATCATTTTACCTGTTCGGCTCATGTTATGAACTTATCGGGAAGGGGCAGCTATCATTTGTACCTTTGGAAGGAAATGATTCTTAAGATTAGCTCATACTTAGAAGTTCTGTCATGTTTTGGGTTATGTTCTGCATCTCACAATTGGGCAAGGGACAGTTTATGTGTCTGGATTTCACACCTGTATGATTCCTTTAAGATCTCTGTGTCAGCCCTCTTTGATGTGCTATATGATTCAGTGAAGCCTCATCTGCATCAGTTAGGTCTCTGGCTTTCATTTCTTTTAAGACAGATGGTTAATTGGATGTGGGATTTTACGACATATGATAACATCTCGACTCATGTGGCTTGTGGGATGTTTCGGGTAGTGAGATCTTTATGTTTTTGGGTTGAGCACTTCAGTGCCTCACTTCACCTATCCTTCGGTGTTCTCAGTAGCATTTTATTTGAAAGGTTTAATTCTCACCTGTGTTCTGCCACTGACCAGTTCTCGGACTCCTTGGAGGGGCTTGTTATCTGGGATGGGGGTTTAGGTATGCAGGGAGTGTATTGGTTTCATTGGGCTGTTGGGATGTTTTGGTGGCTTGGTTATTTCTTAGATTCTTTTATCTTTTCTGTTTGATGGTTTCCACCTGGAGGCACCGGCATCTGTCTGCCAGTGCTTTCTGACGTTTTGGCCCTGAGTCTGTCCCTGTACATCATCCTGAGTCCAATGTCCCCAGGAGTTGGCCTCCTGATGGTGTTGCACATCTTAAAAGGCCTCCTGGCCACCCCCCGGACCTGGTCTCACACCGGCCTCCAGCTGTTTTTCGGCACCAGGTCGTGCCTGGGGTCCGGTCGCCTGTTGCCTTTTACTGCCCGTTGATTCCCTGGCCCATTTACAGCCTTGTTGTCGGTCATCCTTGGGGTTTCCAGCCTGTTAGTTCTTTTGTGTGCCCTCTGCCTCTGTTTGCCCCCATCCTGGATCCCCTGTCTCCGCCCAGTGTCAGGCTTTTGTGGGTGTGGTCGCCCAGTGGCTCCCGCATGGGGAGGGTGTACTGTCATGCCCGGCCGGGGTCTAGGCCTTGATCCTTATTTTGCCTCTCCCTTTGGCTTACCTCCTGCCCCAGCTTTGATGTATTAGTTATTTTTTGTTATCATGTGGTTATCTTCAGTTCCAGTTTTGCTGTGTTACTTTGTTTTGTTGCTTTTCATTCTTGAGCCATAATCCAGTTCCATTCTAGTTTTGTTCCGCTGGTTTGTGTTTGCACTATTGATCATTGTTTTTCATTTGTTTGTTTTGCCTTCTGTAGTTTGTTTTTCTTATAGCTTGTTTGTTTGTTTTCCAAGTTTAGTTTTGCTTAACTATTTATGTTCCATTTTCAGTCCTCATGTTCATACCCTGTTCTTGGTTATGTTATTCTGCCTTCAGTTTTTATTTTACTTTTGTCCATAGTTCTCAGTTTCCCTCACACCCAGTTAATTAGGTTCACTCCACGCCCTGCACCTGCCATTATGTTTTTCCCTCACTTTGATTCAGTCTGTTTTGCTTCCATTCACTTACGCTCTTGCACCAGCTCACGTGTCTTTGTCTCTTACATTACGCCACTTTGTGCACTCTGTTCCTCACTGTCTTGCGCCATCTGTACTCTTTGTTCACTAGCTACACCCCCTTTCTAGATCCTTCTCCTCATGTGCACCTTGTTAACACTTGCTTATTTAATCTCCTCCCAGCCTCCACTCCTTTGCCAGTTTGTTGTTGCTTCTTGCACACATCCCAGCCTTTTGTTCTCAGTCCTGTTTTTTGCCAAGTCATGTACCAATTATTGCTCTGTTCTCCTTGACCACTCTTTTTGCCTCGTCCTTGATTACTGTGTTTGCTCGTGCCTTGACCCCTGCTTGATCATGTCTGCATTTTTCTTTGACCCAAATTGTACCTCTGCTCCGCTGCTTGACCACCTGTGCACCAAGCCTAAGCCTGAAATAAAGACCATGTTTTTTCCTACTCCAACACCAAGTCTGGGAGTCTGCATTGCGGGTCCAGCCGCTAAGGTTGTCAGGCAGTCACCTGTCCTGACACTAAATTGCATGGACAACTAAATGACAACTAAATTTCATGGACAATCCAAACCCTAAGAGTAAATAGGGGTGGTAATATAACATCGACAGCAGTATGTAAATGAGGATTTTGCATGTTAATGGCCATAAGCTCAAAATGAAATTCAGTCAGCCACTTGCTGCTATGCACCTTGTGCTTTGCTGCACACAACCCCTTGTCACATAACTGAGCATGTTCACCTGCCAGCAATTAAAAAAAAAAATCTATTTCAGACATGAAATAGAGTGCACTTTGCACACAATTTGTGGCAAAATGTGCCATAAAGCCCTAACGACATGACAAACTTGTTACACTTTGTGGAAATCACAACCTCATTTGCCAGGAGGAAGGTAACACTACACTTGCTGTTAACTAGAAACAAAGCTGTTTCGTATTTGAGTCAAACTGTATTAGACCTGTGGCCTTACAATGAGAAAGTCCCAGATTAGTTTCTGACCTGGTCTTTTGTGTGTGTAGTTTCCATGTTCTCCTCGTGCTCCATCTTCCTCCTACTTTCACAAACATGCAGATTTGGTGAAGTGGACACATTAAATTGACGTTTGCTGAGTGTGAATGTGTTTGTCTGTCTATATGTGTCGGCCTGATAACAGACTGGCTGTCTTCCCAGGATGAACTCCATCTCTTGCTCGATGACCGCTCTTATAGGCTCCAGCCCCCGATTACCCTTAATCGGAGGAAGCAGATATAGAAAATGAATTATGCAGACATTCTATATGGCTTTACTGCATGTTGACAGCACATGTGTGGAGTTTGGGGAAATATGTTTTTGAATTTTTTGGAATACAGGGGTATAGAAAATGAATGAATCAACTCTTATAGCCCCATCACGAAATTTGGACAGCATTTGGATGAAAACGGTGAAACAGTGCGCAACAGTTCGACATTAGCACACGAAACATCATGCACAAAACATCGCACACAAAACATCTCGCCGACAGGTAGGCGTGCATGAACCTGGTGCAAGAGATCATACACATGCCCGTGTCCGTCGAGCAGGAACAGTGCGAGGCACAGCACGTGGCGCCGCTTATGTGGAATAAATAAAATAAAAAATAAAAAAAACAGCTGGTACCTGTGACACCACATTGCACCACTTATGTGAAATAATTAAAAAAAAAACACACACCACCCGGGATGTGAACTCACGCCTTTCAAAAGTTCTGATTACTAGCCAGAGACTTTACCACTGAGCTACAGAGCTGTTCTTTGAAAGCTGTGGGAAGCTGCCTCATATCAGGAAGGACATGGAAGTATTATAAAAAAAAATTAAAATCCCGCACCATATAAAGACACCGCATTTATCAAGCGAGCAATACAGATATGATCCGTCTGTTCCTGTGGTGATGCACGAATACAGTCATGTAATGACATGAATGAGAAGCAGTGTGCTCTGATGTCCACATCTACTGGTTCGTTGTGTCCACTCGGCCGTGCATGTGTTCTGCCCGACACGCATGTCTTGTGGACCAGAACTCATGTGGGTGACGTGACATCAGATCACTGCGTGTTCTGACCTGATGGTCCATTTCAACCTGGGGGGCTGTCAGTGTCCACTCTGTGTGCATGCTTGCTTGCTGCAGCTTGTCGCCACCACGGCGATATATGTTTTTATTTATGTCCATGTGAATACAGCAATCAGACACACGCAACTCACAGTGGACAGTTGCTGGTCCATGACTGTTCAAACACAGTAGGTGTTGTCCAGCTGGAATGACCAGAATGACAGATCACAACAGCTGATTCTGTCAGAAGCCTCGCTTCCCGTGTGTGGAGTGCACACACCCATGTGTCAGTATGTGTTTG
Source organism: Thalassophryne amazonica (assembly GCF_902500255.1). NCBI lineage: Eukaryota > Metazoa > Chordata > Actinopteri > Batrachoidiformes > Batrachoididae > Thalassophryne > Thalassophryne amazonica. The sequence continues at coordinate 69,562,659 of NC_047103.1, forward strand.
CAAAGTCACACTCATGGGGAAGCTGAAACCGGAAGCAGTAGGAGGCCAATGCAGACTCACAGGCATGGTTGGTTTAGATGAATAAAAGGCTTTATCTTGAAACCAGGCATTGGGTTTGGTACACAGATAGTCAGACACGGGAGTAGGGATGGGTATTGATAAGATTTTATCGATATCAATGCCATTATCGATTCTGCTTATCGATCCGATTCCTTATCGATACCTCTTGTAAATTTTGTACTAAAAGTAGGCTTTACAGGTTTTGTATGTATTTCATTGAGTCTTAAAGTAAATAAATATGAAATTGGTCACTGTATCCTTGATCTCTGGACATAAATAAAAATAAACAAAATGGTGTTTCGCTTTGAAGTTATTAATTCCGACTGGATTCTATCATTCTAACTTGACTCGGCAGAGAGCCGCGCAGCATTTGGAGCTGTGTGAACAGAACAGAGGACGATTCTCGTTTCTTTCTTGCAACAAGACAGGAGTCCCAGTTAGTAACTTTAATCCGCACAAAAGTGACTCACGATTTCACATATTCAGGGATGAAAATGGTGAAAAACAAAAAAAGCTGAAACCCCAAATTACCCTCCAACACCACCCGCACAGAAATGTTTGAATTCTAGAAGCTCTGAAATGCAATCTGGGACTAATGCAGAGGATAAACTGGAGTGAGTGCAGCATCCATTTAGTGAGAAAAAAAAAACAACTTTCCTTATTCAAATTCATTCCAGTAGTATTCTGCTCTTACTAGGATGCAGCAGTTTTCTAGCTTGGCAGATAGTTCTGGAGGAAATCACTGAAGAAATGAACACATTGAAAATATGGTTTGACCGAAACAAACTGTCATTAAACTTAAATAAGACAGGGATGAAATGGAGGTGTAAGAGTCACTAGGTGTTCACAGGAAACACTTATTTATTTCTGTATGTATTTATTTATTTATGTATGTTCATTGTTATTGGTTTTGTATTTTCTGTTGTGTTTTTATTCAGGTTCTTTTTGTCTCTTTCTCTAAAATTGTATATAATCATTAGATTAGTTATTATTGCTATTATTTTTGTGCTTGTTATTATTAATATATAAACAAAAATAAATTAAAAAATGTTACAATTTGTAATACGCTTGACTCTTTTATGACAACAAACGCTTGACAGCTGCAACTGCTTAATGCTAATGTTAAAATTGAAATTGCCATAGACATGCTAACGTGTTAGCATCGGTCCCGTTTTTAAGTTATAAAATATATCTATCAACTGTTTCAGAAGACCGTAACAGGTCAGTTTAACATAAAAAAGGTAACTAATACTCACAGCCATATGCTTTTTAGGGTTTTAGCGGGGGAAAGTGAAAGAAAAAATTAATCAACAAAGCAATGATCGAAGCACTGCTTCGATCTGCAAATCACTGCTTCGATTGGTTCAAGGTTCAAAACAAAGCTAAGAATGAACCAGTGATGAAAGTGCAAAACAAAGAAAAGCAATAAACAGAACCAAACTGAGATTTACATGAGAAAGTATAAACATATGAAACCTAAAACCACAAAACCATAGAGGACATGAAGTCGAAAATCTGTACCTACACCCTGAGCCAGGGTCAAGCATGACACCATCCATGTGAATAAAGTAGACTCGTTGCATGTTTAGAGCAATATTGTTTGTTTGTTTTTTTCAAACACGGTCCATGTGTCTATCACACAGAAGCATCGCCTGTGAATGTACATTTTACTAGCTCTGTGCTAGAGAAGCAGAGACAACAAGAATGCACTCATTTGATGACTAATAGGTTTCATCAGCTTCATTTAACTTTGAACGATCAGTCAAAAAAGGCCTTTGATGTTGGTCAGATCTGATCAGATTGGGATAGTGGTATGTGTGTTCCTCAAGCCTGTGTCCTCTACCAGAGGCCTGGGTGTTTGAGGGTTTGCATAATATCATAGCTGTACCTAGGACTGCATCTGGACTAAGACATCTGATGTTGTGCCTTGGTACTTCTTGAATTTCTCATGCTCCTTCTTGCTGATGTAGTTGTCAGCTGGGATTGCCACATCGATCATAACTGCGTCTTCTTTCCCCTTGTCAGTGGTGGATACCATCACACATGATGCTGTCAAATATGAAAGAAATCTGATTTTTTTTTTTTTTTTTTTTTTTTTGACAGAGTAGTGAATTTTTGAAAATTCATTATGTTAAAACAGGGATTTTTCCAATTTTCCAAGATTTTTCCTGACTTTGACCTTGGAACTATGACCTTGAAAATTTAATCAGTTCTTGCCTATCAGGATGTGAATCAATAAAAAAAATGTCATAACAATATATGGACAAAACAAACAAATGAAAATTCAGTGGTACACTGACAAGTCTTGTTGAAAGATCTTTTTGGTGTTTTTTGGTCTTCACGATGGTGAGCAGCTCATCATATTGTGGGATAAAAATCAACATTTCATATTATAATGCAGACATACATACATGCCTCTGTGAGAGCATTTGCCACCAGGTGGCCTTTCATTCTTTTTCCCAAAATTTGTGAAGTTTGACCCAATGATCAATGGTAAATATCACTGGAACCACTTCAAAAAGCATGATTTCACCAAACTTCAAGTCAATCAGATGAAAGATACTTCAAATTTAAGGTGAACAAACTAACAAACAAACAAATAGACAGACAGACAAACAAACAAACCAACAGACAGACCAGACAGAGTCTTGCTGAATGATTTCGACAAGACTAAGGGCCCCTTCACACATAACACAATTTAAGCCAATTGGAGCACAAAGGAGGAATTGCATGCCACTTGTGAAAACTCAGAGCCACCTCAAACACCTCATACAGCTGTCACCACGAACATTCGCAGACACAAGCGGCCGAAAGACAGTGAATGCCCTGCGCGTGCTCTTCGATTTGGCGTAAATTTGGTAAGATTGTAATTCACGTCGGCAGTAATGACACACGGTTACGCCAATCGTAGGTCACTAAAATTAACATTGAATCGGTGTGTAACTTTGCAAAAACAATGTCGGACTCTGTAGTTTTCTCTGGGCTCCTCCCCAATCGGACCGGGAGTGACATGTTTAGCCGTACGTTCTCCTTGAATTGCTGGCTGTCTGAGTGGTGTCCAAAAAATGAGGTGGGCTTCATAGATAATTGGCAAAGCTTCTGGGGAAAACCTGGTCTTGTTAGGAGAGACGGCATCCATCCCACTTTGGATGGAGCAGCTCTCATTTCTAGAAATCTGGCCAATTTTCTTAAATCCTCCAAACCGTGACTATCCAGGGTTGGGACCAGGAAGCAGAGTTGTAGTCTTACACACCTCTCTGCAGCTTCTCTCCCCCTGCCATCCCCTCATTACCCCATCCCTGTAGAGACGGTGCCTGCTCCCAGACTACCAATAACCAGTAAAGATCTATTTAAGCATAAAAATTCAAAAAGAAAAAATAATATAGCACCTTCAACTGCACCACAGACTAAAACAGTTAAATGTGGTCTATTAACATTAGGTCTCTCTCTTCTAAGTCCCTGTTAGTAAATGATATAATAATTGATCAACATATTGATTTATTCTGCCTTACAGAAACCTGGTTACAGCAGGATGAATATGTTAGTTTAAATGAGTCAACACCCCCGAGTCACACTAACTGCCAGAATGCTCGTAGCACGGGCCGGGGCGGAGGATTAGCAGCAATCTTCCATTCCAGCATATTAATTAATCAAAAACCCAGACAGAGCTTTAATTCATTTGAAAGCTTGACTCTTAGTCTTGTCCATTCAAATTGGAAGTCCCAAAAACCAGTTACTGTGAGTTTCTCTGTGAATTTTCAGACCTTTTGTCTGACTTAGTGCTTAGCTCAGATAAGATAATTATAGTGGGCGATTTTAACATCCACACAGATGCTGAGAATGACAGCCTCAACACTGCATTTAATCTATTATTAGACTCAATTGGCTTTGCTCAAAATGTAAATGAGTCCACCCACCACTTTAATCATATCTTAGATCTTGTTCTGACTTATGGTATGGAAATTGAAGACTTAACAGTATTCCCTGAAAACTCCCTTCTGTCTGATCATTTCTTAATAACATTTACATTTACTCTGATGGGCTACCCAGCAGTGGGGAATAAGTTTCATTACACTAGAAGTCTTTCAGAAAGCGCTGTAACTAGGTTTAAGGATATGATTCCTTCTTTATGTTCTCTAATGCCATATACCAACACAGTGCAGAGTAGCTACCTAAACTCTGTAAGTGAGATAGAGTATCTTGTCAATAGTTTTACATCCTCATTGAAGACAACTTTGGATGCTGTATCTCCTCTGAAAAAGAGAGCCTTAAATCAGAAGTGCCTGACTCCGTGGTATAACTCACAAACTCGCAGCTTAAAGCAGATAACCTATAAGCGTCTCACTAATTTAGAAGATCTTCACTTACCCTGGAAAATGAGTCTGTTGCTCTATAAAAAAGCCCTCCGTAAAGCTAGGACATCTTACTACTCATCACTAATTGAAGAAAATAAGAACAACCCCAGGTTTCTTTTCAGCACTGTAGCCAGGCTGACAAAGAGTCAGAGCTCTATTGAGCCGAGTATTCCTTTAACTTTAACTAGTAATGACTTCATGACTTTCTTTGCTAATAAACTTTTAGAGAAAAAATTACTCATAACCATCCCAAAGACGTATCGTTATCTTTGGCTGCTTTCAGTGATGCTGGTATTTGGTTAGACTCTTTCTCTCCGATTGTTCTGTCTGAGTTATTTTCATTAGTTACTTCCTCCAAACCATCAACATGTCTATTAGACCCCATTCCTACCAGGCTGCTCAAGGAAGCCCTACCATTAATTAATGCTTCGATCTTAAATATGATCAATCTATCCTTATTAGTTGGCTATGTACCACAGGCTTTTAAGATGGCAGTAATTAAACCATTACTTAAAAAGCCATCACTTGACCCAGCTATCTTAGCTAATTATAGGCCAATCTCCAACCTTCCTTTTCTCTCCAAAATTCTTGAAAGGGTAGTTGTAAAACAGGTAACTGATCATCTGCAGAGGAATGGTCTATTTGAAGAGTTTCAGTCAGGTTTTAGAATTCATCATAGTACAGAAACAGCATTAGTGAAGGTTACAAATGATCTTCTTATGGCCTCAGACAGTGGACTCATCTCTGTGCTTGTTCTGTTAGACCTCAGTGCTGCTTTTGATACTGTTGACCATAAAATTTTATTACAGAGATTAGAGCATGCCATAGGTATTAAAGGCACTGCGCTGCGGTGGTTTGAATCATATTTATCTAATAGATTACAATTTGTTCATGTAAATGGGGAATCTTCTTCACAGACTAAGGTTAATTATGGAGTTCCACAAGGTTCTGTGCTAGGACCAATTTTATTCACTTTATACATGTTTCCCTTAGGCAGTATTATTAGACGGCATTGCTTAAATTTTCATTGTTACGCAGATGATACCCAGCTTTATCTATCCATGAAGCCAGAGGACACACACCAATTAGCTAAACTGCAGGATTGTCTTACAGACATAAAGACATGGATGACCTCTAATTTCCTGCTTTTAAACTCAGATAAAACTGAAGTTATTGTACTTGGCCCCACAAATCTTAGAAACATGGTGTCTAACCAGATCCTTACTCTGGATGGCATTACCCTGACCTCTAGTAATACTGTGAGAAATCTTGGAGTCATTTTTGATCAGGATATGTCATTCAATGCGCATATTAAACAAATATGTAGGACTGCTTTTTTGCATTTGTGCAATATCTCTAAAATTAGAAAGGTCTTGTCTCAGAGTGATGCTGAAAAACTAATTCATGCATTTATTTCCTCTAGGCTGGACTATTGTAATTCATTATTATCAGGTTGTCCTAAAAGTTCCCTGAAAAGCCTTCAGTTAATTCAAAATGCTGCAGCTAGAGTGCTAACAGGGACTAGAAGGAGAGAGCATATCTCACCCATATTGGCCTCTCGTCATTGGCTTCCTGTTAATTCTAGAATATAATTTAAAATTCTTCTTCTTACTTATAAGGTTTTGAATAATCAGGTCCCATCTTATCTTAGGGACCTCATAGTACCATATCACCCCAATAGAGTGCTTCGCTCTCAGACTGCAGGCTTACTTGTAGTTCCTAGGGTTTGTAAGAGTAGAATGGGAGGCAGAGCCTTCAGCTTTCAGGCTCCTCTCCTGTGGAACCAGCTCCCAGTTCAGATCAGGGAGACAGATACCCTCTCTACTTTTAAGATTAGGCTTAAAACTTTCCTTTTTGCCAAAGCTTATAGTTAGGGCTGGATCAGGTGACCCTGAACCATCCCTTAGTTATGCTGCTATAGATTTAGACTGCTGGGGGGTTCCCATGATGCACTGAGTGTTTCTTTCTCTTTTTGCTCTGTATGCACCACTCTGCATTTAATCATTAGTGATTGATCTCTGCTCCCCTTCACAGCATGTCTTTTTCCTGGTTCTCTCCCTCAGCCCCAACCAGTCCCAGCAGAAGACTGCCCCTCCCTGGGCCTGGTTCTGCTGGAGGTTTCTTCCTGTTAAAAGGGAGTTTTTCCTTCCCACTGTTGCCAAGTGCTTGCTCACAGGGGGTCGTTTTGACCGTTGGGGTTTTTCCGTAATTATTGTATGGCCTTGCCTTACAATATAAGGCGCCTTGGGGCAACTGTTTGTTGTGATTTGGCGCTATATAAATAAAATTGATTTGATTTGATATAACTGTACTGTGAGGTGCGGACGTTGGAATGCTGTCCTCATGTGGGAATAAATTAAAACATATCGCTTCAGCTGACCACCACATCAGCACACGCAACACTGGTGAATATCGTGCCATGCAGAGAATCACCCCATGGGATGCCCCCAAAAGGCACGTGTTATTGTGGAATTTCCCCACATTGTAATAATTACAACACAGATCACATTTGCAATGGATCACTGTGTGCTGGACATGCCATGCCGCAAGAGCCCAGCTGTTCATGAGAGAGAAGCCGACTCTTTGTGGCATTTTATTAATTTTTTGCTCCGCTGTTGTATGCGCAACTTTCCACATGCTCGCACTGTGTTCGTGCCTGCACCCACGAACGTGCACGAAACCATCACTGCGGTATCTGCATGCATGTCCGACCATGCATCCCTCCCGACAGGAGGTGGAATGTTTCACATTTCCCCATTTCATTTTTCGGTTCACAGATTTTCTTCCGGCTTTTGTGTCTTTCGAATTATGTGTGAAGGTGCACTAACAAACAAACCTTTATTGGCAGAAGTAATGAAAATGAAACAGTCCTACCTCATTGCCATGAAATCTCATCAAGTCTGTTCTGGTTTCCATGTTGCTTATTCAGCCACAGTGCCTCGTATTTCAGACCCTTCCCTGTCACATGAATGCCTGCTGTCTCCCCACCCCATCAGGCAGCATTTTTTTTTTTTTTTTTTTTTTTTTGCTGCTTTGGCCAGGGTTGCAAGCTTATCCTTGTTTCTACACCTCTCCCTAATGCGTTTCCTATCAACTAGGAAAATCCAAGCGACATGGTGCTTCCCCTTCTCTTTTGCTTCTTTCACAACTTTTAGCTTGAACGCTGCAGAGTAACAATGTTTGCACTGAGCCATTTTATGTAATTGTGTAGCAGCTACTGCATACAGAAAAAAATAGCATTCATTTTGAGTCTGCACTGCTTCTCTTGCATGCAGCATGCATGTCCTTATGTATCATAAGGCCATACTGTGTATATCATGCATGCATACATGCACATGCACATGAAAATTCAGTAAGGTATGTCTTCTATACATTCCAATTCTAAGATAGAACTCTACTAGTGTATACTAAGGTATATCTAAATATCTAAAAAAAAAGAGAAGAGTAGAATAGAAGAGTAAAATAGAGTAGAGTAGAGCCACTTAGGTGCCTAGTCTTGAGAACCAGGGATGGTAGGTTGAAGCTCACGCCTACTTAGGGCCCTGTCCCACTGGCGTTTAGGAGGATTTGCGCATGAAATGAGGAGACAACAGCTGAGCATCTGCAACAAAGGTGGGCGGAAATGACAAATGTCCCGGGGTGGATCAGCGAATACATGAGGAAGAAAAGCGGATATAACAGGGAATGGAAGCGAAGGTGACCGCGGAGGCGCCCCCATGAGGGGCACAGCGGCCGTGATGCACTCGCTCCATCCGTGCCCACTCTGTCTGCATGCGAGACATACCATTTGTGACCGTGATGTGGCCATGTTGGGCACGCGTCATATCTGTTTTGCATGCTGTCCCGGTCCGCCGCCAAGCCACGCCAACCCGTTGGTTGCGGATATCAGCGGATGACAGGGGATATGCAGCACGTTGGTTGTGTATGTCCTGCGTATGTCTTCAGTATGTGTTCAGGCAGTGATGCGGATCTCATCCGCAGCAAGATTTTTGAGCCACTCAAAAATCCTGGCTGCGGACATGCGTGCCTCTGCGGATCACGGACGTGTTCGGATGGCGGCCGACTCATACAGGAATGTTACACAGTTATCGCGGTTGTTTAGGAGGATTTGTGGATGGAATGCGCACAAAAGTGGCCCACATCCGCCACAACGCCAGTGGGACAGGGCCCTTACCTTTCCCACATTCAAGACTGAATACCTCTTGTACTCATATACATGGAAATAAAAAAGGCAGCTCTAGCCATCACTCTGATGTTCAACTTGAAGCTTCAGCTTAAAAAATCATTAGTTTTAAATATTTTTTTTTCAAGTTGAATTGCAAAGAAATAACACGGTGCAATGTATGTGAACTTTAGGGGTGTACTTATTGATATGCCTTCTGTACCATGCTAATATGCTTGCCACTACAAGCATCAGAGCAGGCAATCCTCAGCTCTACATCGCAATACTTTACTGGCTCAATAATAGGCCAAAATTCAGGTAATAAGAGAAATCTTTTCTTCCTTAGATGTAAAGAAATATACAGATGGCTTCAAAATTTGAGAAAACCAAATAATCTGTTAAAATGGAACCACACACACTGACATACTCAACTTACATTGAGCTTATCTAAAACAATACCTTCAGCTATTCCTTATTATATGGAATACCATACAAAACATTTGACTTCCACCATAGCTGCTCGGGGAAAAGTGGCACAAGTGGCAGATTGTCAGTGCTGAAACACTGTTTGTGTTTTCGTGAAGGTTAGCCTCCACACCTTTATCATTTGAGTACTTCTAAATTTCCAGATGTCTTCTCGTAGTGTAAAGGTCACTGCATGCTTCATCTGTCGAGAAGCCTGTCTGACCATGCCAGAAAAGTCTCAAACTTTAAACTTTTTTTCAGCTGAGTGCTCGAAGTGAGACAAAACAGCCTGATGTCAAAGAAAAGGAAAAGGTCAAATTATAATGATATGGGTGAACAACATAAACATTTTTCTTCAGTTGAGTCCATTTTTGAATTATTATTATTGCCCATGCATTTATTTTCCAAATCTGCTTTCCAGTTAAGGGTCACAGGGGGCTCAAGCATATCCCAGTTGTCACTGGCCGGGAGGTGGGCCACACCCTGAACAGGGCAGACACATACAGACATTCATTCATTTATTCACTCATTTTCTGTTTCAGCTTATTCCATTTTAGGGTCAAAGGAACAGGTCAGAACAAACCTGAGTACTTCTAGCTGTGAGCTGACAGTGCTATCCACTAAGTCACTGTCTTTGTGTTTTGTTATGTTTATTCAGGTCTTCTGTTATGAAGCACTTACTGTTGTTTTGGAAGGTGCAATGTCAATAGATTTATTATGATATAAAGAATTCTGGAGCTTTAGGCCATAATGGCTTGGGTATCAGTCTTGTCACTCTTGCTCTGAAGAGTTGAACTGATGAAACAGGCCACATTAACTTCCATTCAAAATATAGTCAGGTATAGATAATGTGCAGGGACGTCACGGATCACGTGATATGTCCTTGCGCATCCATACTGGATGGTAATTTCCTCATTGCATGAATGGCAAATGATTGACCCTTATGTTTTGCATGTGTGTTCTTTCGCTTTATTTATGACTGTCTACACAAATTATAAAAATAAACACCTGCCTGAAGTAAGCGGCATTATGTGGCAACCCCGAGTGTAACAAGGGAGAAGACGAAGGGACTTACTACTCTGTCTTAGTTTAATGAAAGCCATATTCACTTCTAGCAGCAGGCATGTTTTGGGATATGCCACACTATACTTTATTGGTTAAAACCAGCTGTCAAGAATTTGGGAGTGATATTTGACAGCTGTTTGAGACAATCAACAGATAAACTCTGTTGTCAAAGCAATATTTTTTTTCCAGCTACATCTTCCGGTTAAAGTAAAATTGCTCCTCAGTAGACGTGATCTTGAGACAGCCATCCATGCTTTCATCAACTCCGGACTTGATTATTGAAATATGCTTTATGCTGGTGTTAAGCCAGTCTTCTCTTGCACACCTCCAACTTGTGCAAAATGCTGCTGCTCATCTTTTAGCGAACACTGCCAGAAATAAGCATATTACACCTGTACTTTACTCACTCCACTAGCTTCCAGACTGTTTTAAAACTGATTTTCAGATTGTTTTAAAGCTATTAATGGCCTTCCACCTTCCTACATGTCTGAAATTTTAACTCTCTGCACTTACAGTAGGACATTAAGGGCATCTGATCAGCTTTACTTCGATGTTCCGAGGTCAAAATATAAACTCTGGGGTGATTGTGCTTTTGCAGTAGCTGAACCCACACTGTGGGACAAGTTACCTTCTGATTTACACACTATTTCTGACTCAGCACTTTCTAAATCATAGCACAAGACTTATTTATTTAAACTGGCTTTTAATACTTTGTGGTCCTGTGACATTTTGTTTTTACGCCTCTTTAACTCTAATGTATGTTTGTTTTATTTTTGTGAATTTTTGGTCTTTGATTTTACTGTAAAGCAGTTTGGACACTGTCTGGCTGCTGTAAAGGGCTATAGAAATAAATTGTGATTGATTGATTGATATACACCCTATTGTTTTTTATTAGAAAATCATGATGCTGATGGCATAGAAGTGCAACAATCAGTGTCAATCCATATCAAGCAGATGTACAATATTATGACTTGCACCACGTTTGGTACATTTTCATTTTGATCTCCGATCACATTGTTTTTTTTAAACTGGCAATATGCTGGTGGTGGGGGAAGAGGATGGGCCGGGGGGGGGGGGGGGGGAGGACTTATGCTAGTATCTCACTGGGCTATGACAGCCTGCAAATGGCATCTGCAAGGAAATTTGCATAGTTTGGCACAAGGTTCATAGCCGGTTCACAGCCAGGGTGGCGTCTACACATCACTTGATTTTTGAACAGACCAAAAAAATTGCACAAAAAAACATGCACAACATCTGGGACAACTTGTGAGGGGTTGACACACAGTTTTCCTTTTATATGATCAGGGAGGGACAGTGCTTCTGGAAGTGGCTGAGTGAGTCCAGCAGCTTCCACCCACCCAACCGCTAGGCATGTCCTGTCCAGCAATTGATGAGCTGCAGAGCCTGATTCACTGTGCTTACCTCTATTTATTTATTTTTCTGAAAACAGAAGTGGAAATTAAATTTAATAATCCTGGTTGGAGCTCACTCAACATGCATGCGCATGAACTGAGTGGACACACGAGCTGCACAAACCAGATACACTGTGTTTACCTTTATTTCTTTATTTTTCTGAGGACAGAAGTGGAAATTAAGTTTAATGCTCCTAGTTGGCACACACCTGGCATTCACACGCTTGAATGGGCTACACATGCCCTGTCCTGCCATGGAGGAGCCATACCATCTAATGGAAATAAGTTTTATGAGTTGCCTGACTGTGCATGTGCATCAATAGCTGGACGTGTCCTGTCCACAGAGGAACCAGATTTGCTGAATTTTTTTCTCTTTTTAGCTATTTATTGTTCTGAGGACCACAGTGAAAATAAGTCTGATGTTACCAGCCCACTATGACCCTCGTGTACACAGGGACAGTGAGCTACACCTGTATGGAGAATGTGGACAGGGTGGCGTGGATTCAGTCTTTTTATTTTCATTGTCTGTTAGGATGTCAATGGAAGTGGAGAGACACAGCTGCTGGATATCATTCTGTAAGTCCATGAGTGGTTGTTCACACTTCTTGTTTATTTAAATTATTATTTATAGTGCTTTTTCTGCTTAAAATTGGGTGATTTTTCACAGCCTCTTTCATATAATAACAATATAATAGTCCACAGCCATCCTGAGCACTGTGTGTGCAAACGTGTCATCATCTCAGCCATGCCAGTTGTGCTCAACATCTGTAAGAGTGCAGTGTGGGATTCATGCAGAAATCATTGCGCCTGCAAAGACATTACCAATTCCATTCAACTTTCATGTGTGTGCCATGTGCCATGTCAGTGGCTTTCATGCTAAATATGTGCGGACTGCTTGAGATTTGTGACTGTATTTTTGCTGCCACTCTGGATGCACTCAGCAGACAGTCGGTCACCAAGCGTGCATGTGTAGGGAAGAACAATTCAGTGAGATTCCACATGAGAAAGTTATTGCCTTGCCGCCTGATTTTGTGTGATTTTCTGTCTCCATCTGCTCTCCACCAATCACGCCTCAGTAAGATACCAGTCATAGTCTACAGGGGTGTGAAAAAGGCTAGCCTAAATAACATCTTAGACTATAATCGAAACTCACCAGTATTTTGCCCAGGCTATGAAACAGGATAGCTTATTTTTGTATAGTTTCATCAGGGAGTATTCCTTGGTCTGTTATCACCTCATTTTAGACCAAAGAAGCCAGTTGGATGAGTGGTGATTCATCTTGAAAATTAAATTAGAAGTGCAGCAGCTTTCAAATTTATGAGTATATACAGTGGAGCTTGTTGCATCTCAGCAAAAATGTGCTCTATAGAGCCAGCGAATACCAGTAAAAGTGGCACAGCATTTTACATAATTGGTGTAGCTGTATCCCATTAGTAACTGAGTGTTTCCATTTTTTTTTTTTTTTCTGTCTTGATTTTAGGGCACATGACAATAATGATATTGCAAAACAGAAATGTTCATTCTTGTGTTGTGAAAGTGTAGGTACACAGACCCACAACAGGGGGCGCAATGAACGGACAATGGAGAAAAGTAAGAACAAGTTTTACTGTTGTGAAAATAGCACAACTGATACAACAATTAGCAATTTGTAAGCCGAAATCTGCTGGTGTCTTGTGGGCAGGCCCGAAGGTAGGAGACGTCCGTCCTAGTTGAACCGGAACCACCCAGATCTCCTCTGCCACCGAAACCCAGAAGTACTGGAACCGCCAAGTCCCGAATTCCCAGGTGGCCACTGCCTCCGCTCGTCGGATCCGGTACTGCTGGCGGGAAAGAACACAAACACACAGGTTGGGATGCGACCGCACCCAGTAGATGAGAGGGGCAAAGCCGCCTCCACCTCTTGTCACACTGAAGCAGGAAAGGTGAGTACTTATCCGAACACTTGGCCTTCCGCTGTCCTGAAAAGTTTATAAAGTATCGTCACAAAGATACAGTATCTGTTGCAGAGGTGATTACCTTAAACTCAAGGTGATATCTCGGCACTGAGGTGGAGACGCTGTCCTGCTGATATACCTCCGTACTGAGTGAAGTCAGCTGTGTCCAGTAATGGGTGACAGCTGTCATCCTGGCTGCTCTCATCAGGCGGCGGCGCCCTCTGGTGCCTGGAGCCTGCACTCCAGGCAGGGCGCCCTCTGATGGTGATGGGCCAGCAGTACCTCCTCTTCAGCGGCCCACACACAACATCTTGAACTGAGGACTAGGTTTGCTCCCACCCCCATCCCAAATATGGTGATTGTTGTGGATTGGTTATTGTCAAATTTTATAAATTCATAGTTATACGAGGTCTGTCCATAAAGTATCGTACCTTTTTATTATTTTTTTAAACTATATGGATTTGATTCATATGTTTTCACGTCAGACAAGCTTGAACCCTTGTGCCATGCGTGAGTTTTTCCACGCCTGTCGGTGACGTCATTCGCCTGTGAGCACGCCTTGTGGAAGGAGTGGTCCCGTCCCATCGTCAGATTTTCATTGTCTGGAAATGGCGGAATGATTTGGGGTTTTTTTTCCATCAGACTTTTTTCAGAAGCTGTTAGAGACTGGCACCTGGAAACCATTCGAAAAATTTATCTGGCTTTCGGTGACAATTTTATGGGCTTCACAGAGAATAACGACTGTTAGTACAGCTTTAAGGACCCCTTTAAGGACTCCTTTAAGGACGCTCTGAGCTGCGATGATGCGGCACAAGCCACCGGACCATTTCTAAACGGATGGCTCTGTGGATACGAGACCATCGTGTGCTCTTTCTCTGGTTATCACAAGAGCTGGACATCAGCCATTTTCCGGCAGATTTCACTTTTAAGAAGAGATTTTGTCATGGAAAGCCGCGCGGAGGCTTTGCGCGTCACGACCGATTCGCTTTGGAAGCGAGACAAAGGAACACCTCCGTTTCGGCGTGTCAGAGGACAAGTTTGGACATGTCCAGCTCTCCACAATTTCACTGATACTTACTGGACTGGTAAGCATTGAAAGCCGAGATAGACATGTCCAAACTTGTCCTCTGACACACCGAAACGGAGGTGTTCCTTTGTCTCGCTTCCAAAGCGAATCGGTCGTGACGTGCGAAGCCTCCGCGCGGCTTTCCATGACAAAATCTCTTGTTAAAAGTAAAATCTGCCAGAAAATGGCTGATGTCCAGCTCTTGTGATAACCAGAGAAAGAGCACACGACGGTCTCGTATCCACAGAGCCATCAGCTCAGAAATGGTCAGGTGGCTTGTGCCATGTTGTGGCAGCTCGGAGCGCGAAAGGGGTCCATAAAGCTGTACTAACAGACCTTATTCTCTGTGAAGCCCGTAAAATTTTCACCGAAAGCCAGATAAATTTTTCGAATAGTTTCCAGGTGCCAGTCTCTAACAGCTTCTGAAAAAATTCTGATGGAAAAAAACCCCAAATCATTCCGCTATTTCCAGACAATGAAAATCCGATGACGGGGCGGGACCACTCCTTCCACAAGGCGTGCTCACAGGCGAATGACTTCACCGACAGGCGTGGAAAAACTCACGCATGCGCACAAGGGTTCAAGCTTGTCTGACGTGAAAACATATGAATCAAATCCATATAGTTTAAAAAAAAATAAAAAGGTACGATACTTTATGGACAGACCTCGTATAAGCCAGCAAACTAATGCAAATTTATGAGTGAGTCAATGATTCTGGGAGAAACAGGTTTACTTTCAAAGTCTGCAGCTATGATTCACAGACCTCACAAGCTTGTCCTGTTCGCCCGCTGACATACCATGATATTTGCTTACACTGCAGAAAGGACAAAGTCTTTGCTGCCCAACCAGCAATCTGAAGTCATCACTGAAGTCATGGTACATTGCAAGTGACACACAGTCAGAATCTAAAATCTCAGTATAGACAGGACTGAATCTTTCATGAATTTATCATTTCTTATTTATAACAATCTCCAGCCACAATTTCTTTCTTTTCCCCGACAGATCTGTGAGTGACAAGGGAGGTCCTTTGTGTGTGACCCTGTAGGTGCAGTTAAACTTAGAAAGTGCCGGGTTTGTTCAAAATGTTGCTCACTGAGGTTTTGACGTGGCTGTCCTATAGTAAGACACGCTCTGTTTAATAGCAGTTAGCCATGTATGCATACTACACAGTGCAGATTAGATAAGCAACCATCACTTAAATGATTGGCTCCAGCATGGTGGATTGGTGGGGCACATTGCCATTCCTAATTCCAATTCCATCATATCACGGTCTAACCATCTGTCAGTGATTGTGTAACCTTTCAGTTTTATTTCTTTCCAGCTGCTACACAACACTTTCATGGAACACTAAGTTTAATAGTTTCCGTATCATTTTACAGCCAATTCTTTACTACTCTCTTTGACCTGTCAATCACTGTATTTCCTTTAAATTCAGTTCCACCCATCTTCTTTCATGGCTCTCTTTCTCTGTCTCTTGCTCTGTTAGTTAAAATTATTAATTGACTGGCTGCGTGTGATGATTTTACATTCTAGTTCTCACAAAACTATGGGTCTCAAAAATGTCATAATTCATCCCAATGACTTCACACGGCAATCCCATTTCCACTTTGTTTTGATAAACACTCAGGTCCACAAGTATTTGGACATTCCTTTGCCTGACTTTGCTTTGATATACATTCAAGTTGATAAGCATTTAAAACTGCCACATAGCACTGCCTCCAACAGCCTGCATCGATGTGCACACAGGTCATAAGTAATTGGGTATTTCTGCCTCCCAATTTACTTACTAAGGGAATGATTGTTAGTTAACCAGAATTGAATTACCTTAAAGGCATCTTAACTCTTTGTCACTGAACTTTGAACTTTACTGATCAATACTTTTATGCAGTTAACATAAGGAGCTGATGTTAGCTAAGGCTGGGCAGACACTGTACGATATTTTCAATCGTTGTACTTGGCTCCAGCTCAAACTATGCGACAAAACCGCAGGGTTTAATAGTTCAGAGCTCACAATTCATGTTCTCACACTGTACGGCCCGATGCTCTGATGTGATCTGACTGCTCACATTGTACATTGAAAAACCACACGTCGGGCTCATGTTTCCAGAAGCAAAATGTAACAGAAGCTTTTTTTTCTTTTTAAAAAAAAAATTATTTCATGACTATCAGCGTGCACAGTGAGTGAAATCAGGTGGGAGGAGACTGAACGCATATGTGCGCGCGTGCACATACAGTAGACAGCAACATGATTCATGAGAGGACGGTAAAAAAGAAAACAGACATTCATAACAGGTGTTGGTACTTACACTGTTGTATAAATTAACTATATTTCATGGAGTCATACAGCTGTGCAAGGTGTAGCAACTTACTCCCTCATCTGTCGTAAATCCTGTTGTTGTCTGCTGTGTGTGTGTTATGCGTGTGCGCGCATATACGTTCAGTCTCCCCCACCTGATTCCACTCACTGTATGCACTGATAGGTATGAACTTTAATCTGATATTAGGTTATTGCGAGGGAACGCAATAAAAAAACAAAACACAAGACTTTACATGAGATCACTGTTTGCTCTCTCCGGTGTTTGCTCATGGTTTGATTTTCATCCGACCATACGATTCCCGATCAGGAGGTGGTCGTGAGATGTTAAAAGCAGCTCATTACTCCATGTAGACTGCATGATGCAGGACGCGCAATTAAGCTGAAACTCAGCGCAATCCAAAAAATTCTCACACGAGGGAAAAATCGGCTGAAAAAGGGCCAAAACCTGCATAGTGTAAGCCCGCCTTGATTGTTTGGACATTACGGACAGGAAGGAAGGAAGGAAAGAGGGAAATAATACATTTTTGGAAGGCCCATAAATATTTGAACATTCACTGGCCAATCCCTGTCAATAAAATGAATCAGTAACTGTGATTACTGTTGCTAAGCAAAAAGCCAGTCATTCACATACATTGAAGATTTGAAGATTGAAGAATGAAGAATTATTTTGAACATAACAAAAGAAAAAAAAATAAAACAACAACAGACAACATAAAATTAAAGTTAGTTCAAACCCACACGCATCACCAAGTATGAATTGTGTGTGTGGGGTTCTGTGTTTGTGCGTGTGTGTGTTTATGCATGTTTGTGTGTTTCATGGAAAAACTGTGTGTTAGGGGATGCCATGGTCACTGCTGCTAAGCAACAGGCCAGTCATAGACAGACATTCATATGAGGGTTGGCTGGAAAGTTCTACCTTCTAAGCAATTATTTCAGTAACAAGCAAGATACTCATGTATATTACATATGTGTCTGCTTAAAACCTCTAATGCTCTCTATGAAGCAGTTCCATTACTTTTCCATGTAGTCACCTTCCCTTTACACACACTTGTGCCCAGTCCAGACTGGTTTTTGCATCCATTACTGAAGGAATTGAGTGTCCTTTCTTGGCACCAGTGATGCACAGCTGCCTGCACCTCTGCATCATTACAGTTGGTCCCTTCATGGTGTCCCTTCAGATGTTCTATCATCTTGGGAAAATCAAAAAGTGGGAGGGTGTGAGATCCAGACTATGCAACATGTGTGGTAAGATTTGAGCCACTGCAATGCATCCTGTGTGTGTTTGTTAACTGATGGACTGTGTGTGTGTGTTTGTGTGTGTGGGCATTTTCATGTGAGATTTTCCGCTTTTGCAGTGCGAACCCACTTTAAACCAAATATTGGTTGGAGTTGACAGTGTTGCCATGTTCCAAATCTTCTGATGAGTATGCTATCACAGTCGTACTTGATGCTGTGCATCTGTGGCTGATATGGGGCATCCAATATGGGCCCGATCGTGCAGATTCATGGCTGAAATTTTCACCCTTCAAATTCCTTTCCCACCATCTCTCTGTACTGGTAACCACACAGGCGCCGCCACAGGCAGCACTCATTCATCAATGACTGTCCACATATGCCCAACCCTTGAGTGTGGAGGCACAGGGAGTCATTAAAAGCCTGAATCTTAGCCTTGATACAGGGCAATATCAAACCCAGACATCCTGCTACCTCACTGAGTTTATCAAGCGCTGCAATCAGAGCAGCCATTGATTTTGCAAAGATCACAACATCATTTGTTAAGTCAAGGTCAGCAAACCAAAACCCACAATTCGTTGATTTCCACAACCCCACCCAATACCCAGTCCATACAAACATTAAACATTGTAGGAGCCAGAACACACCGCTGACGAAAATTTCAGAGTTCCTTGCCTCTACTCTACACAGCACTCACAGTATCTATGAATAGGCTGGCTATGATGTCCAGTAGCTTCTTGGGGATCCAACAAATTTTCAAGCTCTCCCAGTATCAGTCTGATCAACTGAATCCAACACTTTGTGAAAATTGACATAGGCAGCACAGAAGCACTGCTGATTCTCACACTTGCATTCTATGAGTACCTGCAGGGCTAAAATGTGGTCAGCAGTTGACTTCTTGGATGTGAAGCCAGACTGGTCCAGTTGCTAAGCAGTAAGTAGCCAAAACTGAATGCTATTGAGAATGATCCTTGCAAGCATCATCCCTGTCAAAGAGAGCAATGTGACACCCCTATAATTGTTACAATCCATATGACCACCCTTTCTTTTCTAAATCCTTGCCTCCTATCTGTAGGGATGACACCTGTCTCCCAAATTGAAACATAAATTGTTTCCAATTACCAGGAGAAAAGCAACTCCACCCACCTGGAGGAGCTCAGCTCTAATGCTACAAATCCCCACCCTCAGTTGTTGCACTGCCTTTGTGATCTCACCAACATTTGGTGGTTCACAGCTGACTACAGAATCAGCTCCAAGAACCATGGCACCACAAATGCCTGACATCCCAGCAGGAGGATCAGCCTTATACAGCTGCTCAAAGTAAGTGGCACACCATGACAGTACAGCAAAGACATCTGTCAGGACTGAATCATCCTCTGTTATAACTGTAGTGGGATGAGGTGTAGGTCTGGAAGAACAAATTCCTTTGTTTCCTCTGTAAGCAGGTTGAGGATCACTAGACCAAAGATGGTGTGTCACCTGAAGACAGATTGTTCTAATAAACACCCCCTTGTCCATTTTCAGGGCCATTACAGCCCGCTTTCTCAGCTCCCTGTACTTCCTCAGATGTCCATCTAGCCGTGCACTAAAACTCCTCTGGATGATGTTTAGAGTACCCTCAGAAATGAAACACCTTCTCCTAAGGACACTGGCTGCTCTGATAGAATCTTCAGCAACTTTCAGGGTCTGATTGTGGAAGAACTCCCACAACACTGTGGTCATGTCTGCAAATCCTCCAACCAAATTGCATGTCAATTCCTAAGAAACAGTCTAATCTTGAACAGTCTAATCTTGAAGTGAGTCGGAAAAGACATGCACATCCAAAAAGTGTAAAAAAGGTGTGCTGGATAAAAAATGAGACATATATCATTGTAGGTATTTTGGTTGTGGTGCTTACTGCATCGCTCTAAGACATACATAAGTATGTCTTAGAGCTTCGATAACATTATAATAATGTATGATGGTTCATGCCAGATGTTTGTATTTTAATTGTTTGAGATAAGATAACCACAAATTTTTTTTTTTTTTTAATCTTTTTATTTTTCATCGGGTTGGTTGTCAGGTGTAAGTAATTAGTTTGAGTACATATTCAGGTGTGCCTAATGGCACTAATTATGAAGAAGGGCAGCGCCTGTAATGTCACTACTGCTATTGGTGTCTAAATAAAGCTTTTTGCATGGGAGTGCTTAGGTTGTGCAGATTTTTGCTTCAATATTAATCTTGAAGTCTGACCACATTTAACCTTGGGCACTGAGCAGGCCAAACCTTGTGAAATGTCAACTAAATCCTTCTGTAGATCTGACAATTCCTCAGAATTCCTCAGTGTTTTCCCACAAGGACAAGTACTTTGAAAAAATAATACTCAATATTATTTAAAAATATAATTTTATAATACATTATTAATATTTACTTACCATTTGTAATATTTCAGAATAAAGTAATGCAGTTTGAACCATGTTAACTTTGAAACCAGGTTGGTTTGACTGTTTTATTGTTGACATCAGGAATATACAAATTAAGCTATTGTCATTGGGGCAGCATGGTGGATTAGTGGTTAGCACTGTTGCCTCACAGCAAGAAGGTCATACGATCGATTCCCACCTGTGGCCTTTCTGTGTGGAGTTTGCATGTTCTCACCGTGTTTGCGTGGGTTTCCTCTGGGTGCTCTGGCTTCAATCCACATCCAAAGACATGCAGGTTAGGTGGTTTGGAAACTTTAAATTGTAGGTGTGCGTGTAGGTGTAAATGTGTTTGTTTGTCTGGCCCTGTGACAGACCGACATCCTGTCCAGGGTGTACCCCACCTCATGCCCTGTGACTGCTGGGATAGGCTCTAGCCTCCCCGTGACCCTTAACTGGAGTAAACAGGTATAGAAGATGGATGGATGGATGGATGGATGGATGGATGGATGGATGGATGGATGGATGGATGGATGGATGGATGGATGGATGGATGGATGGATGGATGGATGGCTATTGTCATCGACCCATATTTGATTATTGCTTTGCATTCAGCTTGTAACTATTCGCCCTATTGACATTTAAAATCCTGCAAAACTTCGGAGAGGTTGCCGCTCTGGAAAGTGAAGTTTGCTCTTTAACATCTTAATTTTTGTTCTTTACAACACTGTTTGTCCTCTTTGTTCCAGACTAATATATATAATATGTCTGACCTTCGCTTTGCGTTTATGAAATTCCATGCAGATCAAACATAGCAGACATGGATTATTTGTTATAATTGTTTTAGCAAGTTTTCAGGGTATTATGCAATGCAGTCTCTTATTAACGTGACGAAAAGCATAAGAAATTACATTTTTGTCATATAATATTCATTTACAATTGTCATCATGTGGATTCTCTATGATGTTTGACTGCAGCGACTCATGGATTATGGGATACGTCAATAGGGTGAATGCAGCACATGCATGCGCCTGATAACACAAAATGTTAAAACAAGAATATCCATTAATATTATAATCATTTATTATTTAAGGCAACCCAGAGTGAAAACAAAGGAGCAGCCGAACGGCCTTACTTTATACAACAGGCATCGAGACTGACCTTGCACACATTGTTGGCCCATGAATTGCTGGAAGAGGCCACTGTTGATATGATGAGCGGGCCTTTGAATTATTGATCTTTTTAACCAGGAATATCCCGATGGACAACATAAATTTACATAACTGGCTCATTTGCAGGAATTTTGGGAAGAAATATATGTTCTTGAGAGATGGTAGGTAACGCCATTCCAAGAAATGTTCTCTGCAGACTACACACAGCATATTCATAAACAACTGATAATTTTCCTATGATCTTTCCATATTTATTCACTGCAGGAGCTTGTGATGCCCAAAAGGTATTTCCACTTTAAATGCCTATTTACTGAACATTACTGACCTGTGTTGCACTTTATTGGGAAAAAAAGTGTTCATATGTTGTACATTTATTGGGTAAATGCCACTACAAATCTCTCCTAATGTTACCTCTAGACACCTGCTTAAAAAGAATTAATTGTATATGTCAGCACAATTTTCATCATGTTTAGCCCCTTGCACGTCTGCCTTGTGGATGCAAGTGTTGTCATCATGGTTGATGCTGCATATTAATTCAAAAATATATCTTAGTAAGGCAGTGATCATTCTGAAGCATCATAATGATGGTTACATTCATATTAGCATACTAAAGAGGAAGCTCAGCTCACATGGTGTCCCACTTCACATTTGTGGTGATGATTTAAAGTCAATGTGTCACAGAATTAAATAATTAATTTCAACTCATTACAATTAGGAGCAGTGCACATGCAGGAGCAGTGACATTTCCCCTCAATTATGTTTCTTTTTTGTTCTTGTAAATGTTTCTGATGTCACCATAGGGTCTGATGGGCTTCTCCATAAAGCCTTGCTATGGACCATTTTTCCACTCTGCTTCATGTCCTTCAAGCTGACCTTTATTCCAGCCATCCACCTCCACTTCAGTCTTCTCCATTACACCCATTCTCATCACTCTTACTGAGTCTAATCTACTCTCCATCTTTTCTGTGCCCAATAATCACTTTTTTCTCCATCTTGTGCCACTTTGTGTCATGCGTCTCTTTTTTCTCCTCATCTCAGACAATTTGGGGATCACAAGGCACAAATAATACTACCATCCCATCAAGACCCAGTTTAACACATAATCCCTGCCATTCCTCCTGTGCACACTGACTGTACCATCTTCACATTTGTTGAATAATACTTTTTCCTTTACCAGTCCTTACTTGCTTCTTTGCACTAACAGAAACTTACATCCTCCTCCCTTTTTCCCAGCATTGTTGCTCTTCCATCTACTCTCATGCACACCAAGTGATTGAAGATTCACTTTCAATTTTCCCAGTTTCACCCCATCTATGTCACCTGGACTAGCTTCTTCGAATGAGTCCGTCTTTGACCCAATGGCTGAAAAGTCAGACATGGCCGCTGCATGTAGTTTCCAGCATATAACCTCGCATTTTCCAAAATTATACACATCAAAATTATTTTAAGTTTTTGTAAATGACTTGCACCACCATCAAGTTGGGCTAAGCAAAAATACACACCGTTCACCTTTTCACTCACTTCATACTGTGCAAAAAAAGTGCAAATTGCAGTGTATAAACGGCATATCTTGCTCTACTCACTCAAAAACTGGTTCTATGTGTGCAAGAGTGGTGCAGTGCCTTCATTTAATTCAGCTTTTAGCAGTAAAATTTGTAATATGCAAAATTAGTAAGCTGCCTGAAAAAAAAAGTTGTCCTTCAGTGGTTATTAGTTCGGTACATAGCAAGGCATTGTGTAACAACCTTTAAAGTGACGGATAATGCAATAAAAGTGTAAATTCAAAATATCACATTATCCCTTCAGTTTTTATGCACAGAAATGACTAAAAAGTCTGCTTAAAGTAGGTGTCATTCATCCCTGTGCTTTGCAGTACAGTGGCTCTTAGTGGATAGCACTGGTGCCTCACAGCAAGAAGGTTGTGAAATTGCTTCTCCCCTGGTTCCTTCTGTGTGAAGTTTGCATGTCCTTCACATGACTGTGTGGGTTTCCCCTGGACACACATGCTTGTTTAGGGTCTGCTTCTGATCAAGGCAGCATCTCCACATGTGGAGTTGATCCCCAGGGACTGGACTGTGGCTGCCCACTGCTCCTAGTAGTTGGATTGTGTCTAACTGTAATTAGGATTGGTTAAAGGCAGAGGATAAATTTCATTGTATGTATGTGTAATAAAAGCCCTTCTTCTTCTAGCAAGAACACTGAAAGTAGAGGTGCTGAGTGTGTTGGGGAAAGTGTAGTGACACGGACCCACAACAGGGGGCGCAAATGAATGGTCAATAGATGAGCCAAAAGGTAACAATTTAATGTTGTGAATGTGCACAACGATTATACAGACAATCACAGAATCGGATAGCAGTCAATACACCAAGGTGACGTGTGGGCAGGCTCGAGGATAGAAGACGTCTGTCCTGAGAAGAGCCGGAACCACACAATTTCCACCGCCACAGAACCCGGAGAATACTGGAGCCGCCAAGTCCCGAATTCCCAGGTGATCACCGTCCCCGACTGTCGGATCTGGTACTTCTGGCGAGGAGCACAAACAGTGAGATGTGGGTGTGTGCACACCCAGTTACAAAAACAGTCAGAAGGTGGAAAGTCACCTCCACCTCTAATCACACACTCGTGTGGCTCCTGTCTAACCACTTATCTGGTTTGGGTGTGAAGCGAAGCCGTCGCTGTTCACACCATACGCCAATCCACAGATAATGAAATGCCACAGGAATACGGCTGCAAAGAAGTTCAGGTTATTATTCAATGATTTAGGTCAGCAGAGAAAAGTACCTTCACAGGTAGATGATATCTCGGCAGCGAGGTGGAGATGACATCCGGCTTTTATGGAGTGATGAAATGAAGATGGGTGACAGCTGTCACGAGTTGATGTGTGACAGCTGTCACTCCCGGTTGTGTCCGTGGCGGCAGCGCCCTCTCGTGCCTGAAGCTCGCACTTCAGGCAGGGCGCCCTCTGGTGGTGGGCCAGCAGTACCTCCTCTTCTGGTGGCCCACACAACAGAGTGTCTGTGAAAAATTGCTGTTCCCCCATGTCTGCATACTTGGTCAGGGTCATCCATCACCTGCTGGCCTGTGTTGATTTCTCTGAGTCCACGACATAACATCTGTTTGTGTCCCAGACTAACTGAAGGCCACATTTGTATTATGGATTTGTTTTACTAAGCAGGGGTCCTTAAGACAGCTCTCTGAGTTTCTAAGATCAGACGAATCTGTGTTTTATGTTTGCTTGCATGTCCGTTGTGGTCTCCTCCAGATGCATCTGTCGTGTTCTTCAAATGCAATTAAACCTCAGTCTGAATTGTACATATAGTATGAGTCACTGATGGTCTTATTTTTGCCTCTCCTGACGGCTCCCCTGACGTCATCAGGAGAGTCGTCAGGGGAGCCGTCAGGAGAGGCGTCAGTCCCATCATTAGGAGGGACAGCTGCCCTGTCATTAGGAGGGTGCTAACTAGAGCACAATAGGTGCTAATTAGAGCTATTGTTTAGTCACTAGCTTATACCAGTCTGCCTCTCGATAGGAGGGGTCTGGTTAGGTTTAAAACTCCAGCTTTTATGGCTTCTGTTTATTCTCTCTACAAGAGTCAAGACAGAAGTCAGACTACCAGAGCAAGAATTTTAGCTGAGGAAGCTTCTGTGATTTGAAGCGAAATGTCCTCGCGTTAGCAACCCAGTCCAGTTGAAGATTCAAGCTTCTCTACTACATCCATTGACATTCATCGATGAATGAGTGTTGTCTGTGGTGACGCCTGTGTGTATGTCAGCACAGTGCAGGAGGTGGGCAAGGAGTTTGAAGGTTAAAAATCCAGCCACAGTGAGCCTGCATGTTCAGGCCAGTAGAAGGCGCCCACTACAGCATCAAGTGTGGATGAACAAGCAGATTTGTGCCAATCACCATGTCCCACATAAAGACATTGCTGAAATTAGAACGAGTTTAAAATAGAGGGTGCATAATGTTCATTGTTTACTTGGCTTTAGAAAAGTGTGCATATGATGGGTCTCGCAGAATCCTGGGTACATCACTATGGTCCAGAACAGAACAAATTGACTTTTCTGCTGGTCACAACCTTAACATTTTTCAGGCAAAGTGAGTGCTTATGCCTGCACTCACTTTGCCTGAAAAATGTTAAGGTTGTGACTTCAGCAGAAAAAGTCTATTTTCAGAACTGTGGTTGCATAGGCCTCACAGAATCTTTGGTACATGGTAACACTGTCAACTTCGACCAGTTGCCCATGCTTGGCCTGGAAAAGACACAGTTCACAACAGCACACCACAAAAAGATAAAGCATGGGACAGCGCTTCAAAAGTGAGGCCAAAATTATTCTACTGCCACACATTGGCTATTGCAGTCACTGCAAGTCAATGATGCTGGATAGGTTTATGCATCCCACTGGTGAAGAAATCTGATGCCTTCTCTCCACACCAGTGACGCACTGCTGATCCACCTCTGCATCATTACTATAACTTTGTCCCTTCAGGTGCTCTTTTAGCGTGAGAAAAAGGAAAAAGTCAGAGACATTGATAGCCAGACTTTAAGGCAGACCTGGGCAAACTGCGGCCCGGGGGCCACATGCGGCCCTTTGCATGTCTCTGTCTGGCCCTCATGAGGTCTGTGATTATTATTACATATATTAAAAATGTCAAGCTTGTGTGTTGCAAATCATTAGAGAGGTTTATTTAGGTATATTTAAATATTTACATATTATTACAATAGTAAAAATTACCTATAAAAGCTATTAAATAGGTAATTTTTTGTAAAATTTGTAATGGGAGACAGCTGAGTTATCGATGGTGTGGCCCTCGGACATAATTCAGGTTCCCTATGTGGCCCCTTGTAAAAATTAATTGCCCACCCCTGCTTTAAGGCAAGTGTGGTCACCTGAAATAATTGCATCGGTTCCAAGATGAACTTGCTTCAATTTCAATTTCAGTTTATTTTCATTTATATAGCGCCAAATCACAACAGAGTTGCCTCAAAGCAACCAACCCCCAGAGTAACAGTGGTAAGGAAAAACACCCTCTGAGGAAGAAGCCTCAAGCAGACCAGACTCAAAGGGGTGACCCTCTGCTTTGGCCATGCTACAAACATAAATTACAGAACAATTCACAGAACAATTCATGGACAAATATACAAGAAATGCTATTGGCGCACAGGACAGGAGGATTGCCAACACGAATACAACTCCCATCTCTGGATGGAGCTGCACCTTAAACTATACAAGGTATATATAGGTCAAACCTGACAGTGTTGACATGTCCAAAGGTTCTGTGGTGATTATGACATCGCACTTGCACTTGATGCTGTGCATCTGTCTCTGTTATGGTGCACCGGCTACGGACCAGGAAATGCAGATCATCATTAGCAAATTTTCAAGATTACAATTGTATAGTGGTGTGTTAAGATTTGAGCTCTGCAATGCAGGTTGGGGCATTGAACCAGAATGAGCAATTTTCAAACCTTCCATTGCTGAATCTGCAGTGGAGAGCTGTGGCCTGAAGGTCTTAGGTGCTTCAAGGAGTGGCAACCCTCGAACACCATGGACACCGATGGTCAGGGAATCCATCCGACTGAAGGAGTCCTTTTGGGATATGATATCTCTGAGAACTCCAGAGGCAGTTGCAAAGTACCAACAGGCTCGAAAGGTGGCAGCCTCTGCTGTGAGGGAGTTAAAGCAGCGTGTGTGGGGGGGAGTCAATGAGGCACCTCACTAGAGGAACAAAAGGGAACCATCCAAGCTGTTTAAAGTGAAAATGGGACACTGTTGACCTTAACTGAGGAGGTAATCAGGTGCTGGCAGGACCACTTTGAGGATCTCCTGCATCAGACTGCAGCACCCTCTGTTTAGAGGCAGAGATGGAAGCTGATGAGGATCATCATCAATTTCCCTGGTGGAAGTCACTGAGGTAGTCAAACAACTCTGCACTGGCAAAGCCCCTGGGTTGATGAGATCCGCACAGAAATGCTGAAGTCTCTGGGTGTGGAGGGACTGTCTTGGATAAGATGTCTCTTCCACATTGCATGGAAGACTGGGACAGTGCCTAAGGAGTGGCAAAAGGGGAAGAGAAAGTGTGCGCCAATTACAGGGACATCACACTACTCCACCTCCCTGGTAATGTCTACTCCATGATGCTGGAAAGGAGAGTTCGGCCAATCACTGGTCAACACGATTTTTCTTGCATAGAGTTTGTCATGGATTTTGGGTAATTTGCGGGGCGTTGAATCTGGTGTTAGTTTGTGCCAATCACACCACATTTTTGAGATATGAAAACATATTTCTAGTATCAAGCATTGAAGAAAAGCCACAGTCTCGCACACCTCTTTGGCACCATAAACGATATTACAGCTCTGGTTTAAAACTACACTTTTGAAGTTGGTTTTATGCATGATTAGTGGCATCAAACTCATGAGTGAATGAGCAATTTTTGCATAATTCATCAATACGGAACATGCAGATTGCAAAAAAAAAAAAAAAAAAAAAAACGATGTGATCGAGGAAATCTATGCTCAGATTCAGAGTCAGCACCTACAAATGACCCTAAATTAGTTCTCATAGTCCATGAAAGATTTATTTATTTATTTTTTGACCAATGTAGTCGAACCTCTAGTTGAAGAGGAGCAATGTAGGTTCTGCCCTGGCCATGGAACAACTGACCACTTCTTCACTCTCACAAGGATCCTTGGGGGGGTATGCCCATCCAGTCTACTTGTGTTGTGTCGACTTGGAGAAGGCGTATGATTGGGTACCCCAGGAGATACTGTGGGAGGTGATGTGGCAGTATGGAGGGAGGGGGTCGTTTCTCAGGGCCATCCAATCTCTGTACTCACAAAGTGAGAGCTGTGTTCAGGTTCTCGGGAGTATGTTTAACTCCATTCTGGTGGGAGTTGGCCTCGGCCAGGGCTGCACCTTTTCACTAATGCTATTTGTGATATTCATGGACAAGATATGGGGGCATAGTTGGGGGGGGGGGGGAGGGTCTTCAGTTTAGTGGGCTCAGGGTTTCATCACTGCTTTTTGCAGATGATGTGGTCCTGTTGGACCAATTGGTCTAAAACCTCCAACACTCAATGGGCCAGTTCACAGCTCAGTGTAAAGTGGCTGGGATGAGAATTAGCACCTTTAAATCTGAGGCCATGGATGGTTCCCAGCAGGAAACCAATGGATTGCCTACTCTGTCAAGGGAATGAGGTCTTGCCTCTAGTGAAGGAGTTCAAGTACCTCGGGGTCTTGTTCACAAGTGATGGGACAATGGAGCATGAGATTGGCCGGAGAATGGACACAGCAGGGATGGTATTGCATTTACTCTGCCATACTGTTGTGACCAAAAGAGACCTGAGGCGAAGCTGTCAATCTTCATTCCTACTATCATCTATGGTCATGAGAATTGGGTCATGACCGAAAGAAATAGATTGTTGGTACAAGCGGCGGAAATGGGTTTCCTCAGGAGGGTGGCTGGTGTCTCCCTTAGAGATAAGGTGAGAAGTTTGGTCATTCATGAGGTGCTTGGTGTAGAGCTGCTGCTCCTTCACATTGAAAGGAGCCAGCTGACGTGGTTCTGGCATCTGGTAAGGATGCCTCCTAGGCACCTCCGGACCACACTGTTCCCAGACCAGTGGGAACAGTGTCCCCCAGTTAGAGGTGGTTAATGTGGCCCAGGAAAGGGAATTTTGGGGTTCCCTGCTGTCGCTGTTGCCCCCGCGACCTCATCCCGGATAAGCGGTAGAAGATGTATTTATGTACTATGTATGTTCATTATTTTCATGTCAGTGAAGCATCCTGAGATGGACCAGAAGCCTACTAAACTTTGGTGATGTTCACCTATTTATTTTGTTTGGGGAAAATAGCTCAACTTAATTAGTAATGACAGAAACACAATATCACCTCAATAAGCTGTGGAATGTTCAATTTACCAATGGCATGAAGAAGAGTCCTCCTGAAGACTGCTTGCATTGATGTAGTTGTCAGAAAATAGGTCACAATACATTCACCAGTCATGTAGTACTTTACATTAGCCAATGGGTTCCAAATGCTGAGGCAATTTATGTTTTTATATTTTCACCAGTTTGTCATTTTATAAAAACAATGGACATTAATTGAAAATAAAATATCTAAGATCGAAGTAATGACATATGGGTTGGAGTGAATATACAACCCCTGGCAAAAATTATGGAATCACCGGCCTTGGAGGATGTTCATTCTGTTGTTTAATTTTGTAGAAAAAAAGCAGATCACAGACATGACACAAAACTAAAGTCATTTCAAATGGCAACTTTCTGGCTTTAAGAAACACTATAAGAAATCAAGAAAAAAAGATTGTGGCAGTCAGTAACGGTTACTTTTTAGACCAAGCAGAGGAAAAAAATATGGACTCACTCAATTCTGAGGAATAAATTATGGAATCACCCTGTAAATTTCCATCCCCAAAACTAACACCTGCATCAAATCACATCTGCTCGTTGACATTGACCCTATGTCATGAAATTGACCCTATGTGTCTTTTTGCAAGGAATGTTTTCACAGTTTTTGCTCTATGGCAAGATGCATTATCTTCTTGAAAAATGATTTCATCATCCTCAAACATCAGAAAAGTGTCCAAAATATCAACGTAAACTTGCATTTATTGATGATGTAATGACAGCCATCTCCCCAGTGCCTTTACCTGACATGCAGCCCCATATCATCAATGACTGTGGAAATTTACATGTTCTCTTCAGGCAGTCATCTTTATAAATCTCATTGGAACGGCACCAAACAAAAGTTCCAGCATCATCACCTTGCCCAATGCAGATTCGAGATTCATCACTGAATATGACTTTCATCCAGTCATCCACAGTCCACGATTGCTTTTCTTTAGCCCATTGTAACCTTGTTTTTTTCTGTTTAGGTGTTAATGATGGCTTTCGTTTAGCTTTTCTGTATGTAAATCCCATTTCCTTTAGGCAGTTTCTTACAATTCGGTCACAGACGTTGACTCCAGTTTCCTCTCATTCATTCCTCATTTGTTTTGTTGTGCATTTTCGCTTTAAGTTTTCTGTCTTGACGCTTTGATGTCCAGAGTTTAGACACAGCTGACTGTGAACAACCAACATCTTTTGCAACATTGCGTGATGATTTACCCTCTTTTAAGAGTTTGATAATCCTCTCCTTTGTTTCAATTGACATCTCTCGTGTTGGAGCCATGATTCATGTCAGTCCACTTGGTGCAACAGCTCTCCAAGGTGTGATCACTCCTTTTTAGATGCAGACTAACAAGCAGATGTGATTTGATGCAGGTGTTAGTTTTGGGGATGAAAATTTACAGGGTGATTCCATAATTTATTCCTCAGAATTGAGTGAGTCCATATTTTTTTCCTCTGCTTGGTCTAAAAAGGTAACCGTTACTGACTGCCACAATCTTTTTTTTCTTGATTTCTTATAGTGTTTCTTAAAGCCAGAAAGTTGCCATTTGAAATTACTTTAGTTTTGTGTCATGTCTGTGATCTGCTTTTTTTCTACAAAATTAAACAACTGAATGAACATCCTCCAAGGCCGGTGATTCCATAATTTTTGCCAGGGGTTGTAGTTGAATGTGTAGTCATGCCCTATCAAGTATTGCTCTAGGTTTCTGCCCTGTGGAATAAGTTTAGGTCTTTGCACATTATCCCAGGCTGCCTTTTTATCCTGAATTGGCAACATTGATGTTAACCCTCTGGAGTCAGATTACACACCCTTGTGTCAAAAGTCATATGACCTCATTTAGCTGATGTAGTGCAAAATCTGATCCACTCTGTCTGTTTGAATGTGTATTGAAAGTGGAGATTTCAACCTCCACACCACTTTTTACATTTTGTTAATAGGACAAGTATAACTTGATTTATGATTAATAATTAACACAAGTTTTATGGGGGGATGATATTCTCATATTCATTGTGCATTTTGCAGACAGGGTCAGCAGAAATGACTGATTTCCTGATTCAGCTGCAGGAGCAAGAGGGTTGGAATGAAACAGGACTCCCTCAACTGCAGCGTGAGAGAGGAGTGTTACCATTGGTGGAACACTCAAGAACTAACTAAACATTCAACAACTCCATGTGGGATTGATGACAACACACAGACCCCACGTGTGTGTGTGTGTGTGTGTGTGTGTGTGTGTGTGTGTGTGTGTGTGTGTGTGGGTGTGTGTGGGCGCATGCACGCGCGTTTTGTGAACAGTGCTTTCCTTCTGTGTCTGTCTGTGATGACAAACAAGTAAATACACAACTTTTTCTATATCACTGGTGTAAAATATATTACCCAATAAACAATGATCCCCAATCCATGTAATATGATTGCTGACTGAAGGAAAATTGTGGTTTCATGCGGAGTGAAAAGGAGAATGCAATCAGTTTTGAAAGTTGTGTGTTATTTGTCGTGCTTGGAGTGTGTTTTTGTGCGTGTGGCGGAGTGATTTACCGCGTGTGGTGAAGTTTTTTTTTTTTTTTTTAGTGCATCAAAATAATCAGGTGTCTTAGAACAACGCGTCTCTCTCTCTCTCTCTCTTTTTTTTTGAACTGCATTAAGACAAACTGCATGAAGACGAATCTGTGCACACAGATTTGAATCGGACCGCACGCTTCTCGTTCCATCTTCTCAGGACTCTGAGTCCTGGAGCACAGCAGGGTGGAGACGCCAGTGGTGGGCACAGCTAATCAAAATGACAGCTTCAATGACCATTAATCCACTAACTGAAAAGTTAGCTTTTATAAAGCTAAACTGATAAACCCCTAAAAAAATTAGCAGAAGTTACAGCTAAAAGCTAAACCGATATGTTTCAGTACTGACACCAGCACACTAGCAACTACTATCACAACAACAAATAAGCACTTCTATCTCCGATAAGCTATCTATCCGCAAAAGAGATCTGATGACCAGAGAGAAGAGAAAAATCATTTATTTTTCACACCATATAGACCTGCAGGTGTATCAGGCGAGTCATGCAAAGACAGACAGTTTTGACTTATGGTTAAAATTTTAAACAAACTAATTCCAAACAAGTTATTGCAATTAATGTCACTTCTGTCATTTTACAAAGTGAAAATATCAGCTATATGTTTATGTTTTGAAGTAATACACTAATTTTGAAGGTTTTAGCATTTACAGAGTACAGATACACAAGCCGCAGGGCATTATGGGAAAAGGAAAATTGCCATTTACTGGCCATCCAGTAGATGGCAGTGTTCATGGCAGTGTGAAGAGCAATTGCCACACATTTGTTAAAAGTGCTGAATCACCTAAACAGAATTTTCAGTTTTCAGACTGCCTTTTTTTGTACAAATGAAAAAAATGACATATTTACAAATACAGATTTATTTGTAAAACCTACCACATGTTACACTTACTTGTGTGTTAAATCCCGACCAACCACTGATGTCAGGAAACGATTTTTCCCATAATGCATTGTGGCATGTGTGTCTTTAAATGCTAAAACCTTCAAAATCACTGCATTACTTTAAAACTAAAACATATAGCTGATATTTTCACTTAAAACGACACAAGTGACACTAATTTCAATAACTTGTCCGAAGTAGGTTGTTTAAAATTTTAACCACAAGTCAAAGCTGTCTGCCTGTGTGTGACTTGTATGATACATCTGCAAATCTGTACATATGAGTTCCCCCTCCCCTCTGTTTTTCTCTGGTAGTCAGTTGTTTTCTGCTGACTGCTGCCACTTGTAGCTGTCTGTCTACTACAAAACATACAACAGGCAGGCACTAAAATCTATGATTTTGGGCTTTACAAATGTTTTAAACTCTTAAGCTTTATTCAGTATCCTTGTGGTCTAAACGTGATCAGAACAAAATTTATTGGAAGCTAATTGGTCTGCTGATGGTTTTCAAAGTTATCTGAAAAGCTAATCCACTAGGGAAGATGTTAGCTTCGATAATTAGTGGTTAGCGGATTAGCGGAGCTGTGCCCACCAATGGGAGACACCACCCTGGCCCAGCAGGCTCCAGGGGTGGAGAACACAGGAGTTCAGGTAGAGAACCCCCAAAGTCCAAAACACCTTTTTCTATTGTTTTTTGTTGTTGCTGTTGTGTTTTGTGTGTGTGTGTGTGTGTGTGTGGCCACCAACACAGCCAACACCAATATCAATAAAAAATGTTACAAAAACAAGGAATTGGGGAAAAATACACACGGATATTGAGGTGGAATATCTGTACAAATTGTGGAGCTTCTGATGTGCATTGAACAGGAATTGTTGTTCTTCATGGCACGCATATAATTTGTGTGGCATCTTATTGCATGTAAATAGCAACCTGGTCTCACTGCAAGTCGTAATTCTGCAGCACAACATATACATTAATCTATTGGTTCATGATATCGTGACAAAAAGCGCCTCATTTTCGTCACTGCAGCACAAATTCATTCTAATTAATTCCATGATGGCTGCATGAAATTAAAAGTGAAGCAGGGGTCGGGGTGGTTATGGTTAGGGTGGGGGGGAAATAGTAAGTTTAGGTTATGGTTATGGTCAAGGGTAGGAGTAGGGTTATGAATAGTGAGTTAAGAAAAAAACCTGTCATGAAAATTTGACTCATTTTGTCACAGGAGCACGAAAAAAAAAAAAACGTGTGACTGTGCTGTAAATAGCCACAAAAAAAGCCTGAAGCATTTCCTGCATTTTAATGTGAGTTGTGTATAACTTTGTTCATGCTACATTTTTACACATATTTTTGAAGTTTACAATTTATATTTACATTGTAAGTTAGGAAAATGGTTTGTTAAAAATTATTCTGGTTTTCAAATTAAAAAATTTATGAAATTTATTTGATTTGAATGTTATGTTTTGGGGTGAATATTGGGTCACTGTTTTAATGAAGTATGTCAGAATGAAAGAAAAACTGTAAAGTCGCACAGGTGAGGTTGTGCTGAAAAAACTTGACACCAAACAAGGCCAGGTATTATTTTTTTATGGTAAATTATGAAGCTAAAACCAAAAGTAGTCAAAAATGCCCCAAAATAGCCAAGACTCCAGAGGGTTAAAAAAAAGTTCCATCTAAGCAACAGTTAGATGAAATGGTTTGCTGTTATTAGTGTTGACTTTTAAAGTGATGAAGACCTCCATTTATGCAGCTGGGCAACATTGTGTTTATCTGTAATGTATGCATTTGCCTGAAGGCCTTTATGATTGACATTTCATTGTATTCCCCAAGACTAACATCTCGTTGTATTTACCAGTACAAATACGACCCTGTTTGACCTTTCCTATATGTCCCCCTCTGGATGTGTATTTTAAAAAGTATTTTTTGCATTTATCTGTTTGTGTGCATTTTTCATAAGTAAGAAAACATTTTGAAGTCAGAGCACAATGCCTTTTGCAATGTTTTTGACCATAAGTGTGAGTAGTATGTGAAAGCAAGTTGTGCATGAAGCCACAAATTAATGGAATCATTTTAATGTTAAAATACTGTGCTCATTATTGTCGAATGGTGTCGAAGTGAATTTATCATCTTTAATTACAAGGCAAATATATTTGTTTTGGAAGCACCTGTTAGAAATGACTTTACAATAATATTACTGTACAAATACAAAACATTAATAAGTACACCAATTAAAAGACGGACAAAAACAACTTAACTCCGAACAGGGATAAATTAGTCCCCAGTATCACATAAATTCAGAACCACATAATGCAAAAATGTAAAAATGAAAAGGCCAAATAATTTGGAATCATAATCAACAGGAAACACTTTGAAGTCTGGATTTAAAAGATTCAACAGGACAATCTCTATGTGGCTGTTAGTGAAATGGAGAACAACTCAGAAAGTGTGAGCGGGGTGGGAGCATCACTTGGGCATCTTGGGTCTGAAATCATGAAAAAAAGCAACTGAATGGGGAAAAATAATGAAGGTGATCATCTTGTGATCAGTGCATGCCTGCAGCTATCGTGTCTGCATTTATTTATAATGCAAAGCAAACTGACATTGTCTGATTTATTTCACTTTGATTCTCTCACCTCATTTTATTTTCATCTCGACTTGTTCTAAAAATTATATACATGCAAGCTTTGAAATATATCTGGGGCATGTACAGTCTCACAATCTGTTTTTCTTTACAAACTACAGTTCAGAGTGATGAGTGTGAAGTTGGAAATTTAAGGGGAATGAGAAATGTCATCAGAGCATATGCCCCATGAGGAGGTTGTGAAATGAAGGACAAAGATTTCCGGCATGAGTTAGATGAGGTGGTGTTCTATCCAAACATGACGTGTTTGGAGCAGAATTCAATAGGCATATAGATGAAGGGAATAGAGATGATGAAGTAATGGGTAGCTATGGTAAGGAATGCAGAAGGGCAGATGGTAGCATATTTTGCAAAAAGGATGAAAATGGCTCATATGAATCTTTATTTTGAGACGGAGGACCCCAGGGTGATGTGTAAGAGTGGAGGAAGGTGCACACAAGTGGACAGCATTCTATGTATGGAATACAACCTTAAAGAAATTGGAGAAGGTAAAGTAGTGGAAGAGGAGACTGCAGCTAGACAGCACTGTATGGTGATTTGTAGGATTACTTTGGAGGTGAAGAAGAAGCAGAAAGTGAGAGCTGAACCCACATCAGATGGTAGAAGCTGAAGGAGGAAGACTGATGTTTGAAATTCAGGAAGAAGGTGAGACAGGCCCTGGATGGAGGTGAAGTTATTTTTGGGCAACTGGAAAAGTACTGCTTATGTGGTGAGGAAGACAAATTAAATGAGACAACAATGTTGTGTGCATTGAACATAGAGTTTATTCACAGTACAGAAAGTAATAAATCAACAAGAATATTTAAGAAATAAAAATACACATGCCCTGCGACCCGAACCCAGAAAAGCGGGTGAAGATGAATGAATGAAAATACACACAAAATAATAACTAGTGCATTAACCATGGGGATCCACAAGCTCTAGATTGGGCAGTGTTTATAAATTAGGTAGATTACATTTTTCAAGGGTGGTAATAAATTGTACAAAGTTCCTATAATGAGTTGGAATGACATGTGAGTCCAGAATGTTTTTAGAACCTTAGACCTCAGTAGTTTTTAGAATAAGTCATCCCTTTTATTTCCTTTGAATTACATATTTTTTAATGTTAGTTTGTTGCCTTAATGCATTTAGAAATTGTTTAAGTTCTTGTTATCATATACACACTACTATGATTATTATTATTATTATTATTTGTTTTACACTGTTTGGTGGCTGCCTCTCCCCTTGCCCTCCCTTCCTGTGTGTTTCCAGGTGGCATGCGGTGAAGCTGATCACCTGTTGCTCATCATCTATAGCTATACTGAAAATCCGGTTCAACACTCCCACCTTCACCATTAACTCAGTTTTCACTACACAGTAGCCCGCTCCTCTATTTTCCACAAAAGAGTTTTGTACATTCCTATTCACCTCAGCTGTGCTCTTGCTCCTCTCCAGTGATCCTGCTGTCTGTCAGCTCCGTGGGCGGCCACCTGGCTCCATTCTCAAGAATCACCACCTGTTTTGTCCCCTGGCACAGGTTTCCAACCCCGTCTTTCATCCTGGACTGTTCTGGTTCCACTCCTTCAGCTCTGGTTCCACCTGACTGTGGTTCCCTGTGTCATCATCTGTTGCAGTCCAGTCTGTGTCTCCAATCTCGAGGACTCCTTGCACATTTCAAAATTCAGCCTGTATACAATTGTACATACAGTATTTTGTTTTTTCTTCCACCTCAGTGTCCCACATTTTGGGTCCTTTTCAAGTCTGATTGGGTCATAACCACAGCAATTATTATTATTTACTATTACTATTTACTATTACTACTATTACTATTATTGCTACTATTACTATTTTGTCATTTGATTTTAAAATGGACAGCAATGGAAATAGGTGTTTTCACTTTGTTGTGTCATCCATGTATTTTTAATGTATTTACAATTATGTACTTATGTTGAACTTACTAAATAAAATCATGCATGCACGCACGCATGCACATACGCACTTGTGCTTTTAATATATAGATGATTTACTGCCCACTGTTGGATTGGTGTGTGAGTCCAGAATGTAAATATCAATGTCCGTTGTTCAGTGCTGTTAGCTAATATATGTAGCTTCTCTAAATATATTAGTCCTATCAATGTTCGGTTTTAGCACCATTCAGCCTTGACCCAAAACATATAAACTGTTATGGTTTGAACTGGTAGGAACTAAGTTGGACCCCAAGATGCAGGTAGTCAGGTACAATAGGTAAGTGCTAAAACAAAGGTGTTGAATGTCCAGGTGACAGAGATAATACAAAGGTGACATAAATACTGCAACAGGACTAAATCCAAAAAGCAACCAGAGTTTTATTGAAGTGTGACACAAAAATCTAAAGTGACCAAATAAACTAAAATACTACCAGATTCTGTGCACTCAAAAAAATGATACATTGGATGAACTCCATTCAATTATGTGCAGGATTTCCATCTAATAAATGCAGTGGGGAAATATTTGATCCATTGTCGATTTTGCAGGTTTTCCCATCTACAAAGAATGGAGAGGTCTCTAATTTTTATTGTAGGTATACTTCAACTGTGAGAGGCAGAATTTAAAAGAAAGAAAATCCATAAAATCACATTGTATGATTTTTGAATAATTAATTTGCATTTTATTTCATGAAATAATTATTTTATCACCTACCAGTCAGCAAGAATTCTGGCTCTCACAGACCTGTTTGTTTTTCTTTAAGAAGCCCTCCTATTCTGCACTCATTACCTGTAATAATTGCACCTGTTTGAACTCGTTACCTGACACCTGTCCACACACTCAGTCAATCACACTCCAACATATCCACCATGGCCAAGACCAAAGAGCTGCCTAAGGACACCAGGGACAAAACTGTAGACCTGCACAAGCCTGGGATGGGCTACAGGACAACAGGCAAGCAGCTTGGTGAGAAGACAACAACTGTTGGTGTAATTATTAGAAAATAGAAGAAACATAAGATGACTGTAATCTTCGTCAGTCTGGGGCTCCATGAAAGAGCTCACCTCATGTGTAAGAATGATTCTGAAAAAGCCCAGAACTACATGGGAGGACCTGGTCAGTGACCTGAAGAGAGCTGGGACCACAGTCACAAAGATTACATTAGTAGTACACTACGCCGTCATCATTTATTAATCTTAATTTATTAATCTTGCAGGGCACACAAGGTCCCCTGCTGAAGCCAGCACATGTCCAGGACCGTTTGAAGTTCACCAGTGACAATCTGGATGATCCAGACGAGGCATGGGAGAAGGTCATGTGGTCAGATGAGACCAAAATAGAGGTTTTTGGCATCAACTCCACTCGCCATTGTTAGGAAGATGAGAACAACCCCAAGAACAACACTGTCCCAACCGTGAAGCATGGGGGTGGAAACATAATACTTTGGGGTGCTTTTCTGCAAAGGGGACAGGACGACTGCACCGTATTGAAGGGAGGATGGATGGGGTCATGCATTATGACATTTTGGCAAACAACCTCTTTCCCTCAGTAAGAGCACTGAAGATGGGTCATGGCTGGGTCTTCCAGCATGACAATGACCCGAAACATACAGCCAGTGTTGTGAAAGTGTAGGTACACGGACCCACAACAGGGGGGCGCAATGAACGGACAATGGAGAAAGGTGAATAACAAGTTTTACTGTTGTGAAACGAGCACAACCGATACAACAATCAATAATTTGGGGTTTAAGCCGAAATCTGCTGGTGTCGTGTGGGCAGGCTCGAAGGTAGGAGACGTCCGTCCTAGTCGAACCGGAACCACCCAGATCTCCTCTGCCACCGAACCCCAGAAGTACTGGAACCGCCAAGTCCCGAATTCCCAGGTGGCCACTGCCTCCGCTCGTCGGATCCGGTACTGCTGGCGGGAGAGAGCAACAAACACACAGGTGTGGATGCGACAGCACCCAGTAAACGGAGAGGGGAGAAGCCGCCTCCACCTCTTGTCACAATAAAGCAGGAAGGTGAGTACTTATCCAAGTAATTAGCTTTCAGTAGTCAGCTGTCCTGAAAAGGTTTAACAAGTTTTATCAGATTATACAGAATATGCTTGCAGAGAAGGTTACCTCAATCTTAAGGCGATATCTCGGCACTGAGGTGAGACGCCGTCCTGCTGATATACCTCCGTGCTGAGTGGAACAGCTGTGTCCAGTGATGGGTGACAGCTGTCACCCTGGCTGCTCCCGTAAGGCGGCAGCGCCCTCTGGTGCCTGGAGCCCGCACTCCAGGCAGGGCGCCCTCTGGTGGTGGTGGGCCAGCAGTACCTCCTCTTCAGCGGCCCACACAACAGGACCCCCCCCTCAACGGGCGCCTCCTGGCGCACGACCGGGCTTGTCCGGATGGCGACGGTAGAAGTCGGCCAGGAGGGCCGGGTCCAGGATGAAGCCCTTCTTCACCCAGGAGCGTTCCTCGGGACCGTACCCCTCCCAGTCCACCAGGTACTGAAAACCCCGGCCCATTCGACGGACGTCGAGGAGCCGGCGCACAGTCCAAGCCGGTTCCCCGTCGATGATCCGGGCAGGAGGTGGTGCCGGACCCGGGGTGCAGAGGGGTGAGGTGTGATGGGGCTTGATCCTTGACACGTGAAATACTGGATGGATCCGCAGCGAGGCCGGGAGCTGGAGCCTCACTGCGGCGGGGTTGATGACTTTCAGGATTCTGAAGGGTCCGATGTATCGTTCCTGGAGTTTTGGGGAGTCCACTTGCAGAGGGATGTCTTTGGTGGACAACCATACCTCCTGCCCAGGACGATACTTGGGGGCCGGGGCCCGCCGCTGGTCTGCATGTTTCTTCGCCCTCGTCCGGGCCTTCAATAAAGCAGAGCGGGCGGCACGCCACACCCGACGGCACTTCCGTAGGTGGGCCTGGACCGAGGGCACACCGACCTCTCCCTCAACCACCGGAAACAAGGGGGGCTGATACCCCAAGCACACCTCAAAAGGGGAGAGGCCGGTGGCTGATGACACTTGACTGTTGTGGGCGTACTCGATCCAGGCCAGGTGGGTACTCCAGGCCGTCGGGTGCGCGGCTGTCACACAGCGTAGTGTCTGCTCCAGTTCCTGGTTGGCCCGCTCTGCTTGCCCGTTGGTCTGGGGGTGATACCCGGACGAGAGGCTGACCGTGGCCCCCAGTTCCCGGCAGAAGCTCCTCCAAACGTGCGAGGTAAACTGGGGACCGCGATCGGAGACGATGTCTGATGGTATCCCATGCAGACGGACGACGTGGTGGACCAAGAGGTCCGCGGTCTCCTGGGCCGTTGGTAGCTTCGGGAGGGCCACGAAGTGGGCCGCCTTGGAGAAACGGTCCACTATCGTGAAGACGACGGTGTTTCCCTGGGACGGCGGGAGACCCGTGACAAAGTCCAGGCCGATGTGGGACCAGGGGCGATGTGGAACGGGCAGCGGCTGTAGCAGCCCTGAGGTCTTTCGGTGGTCGGCCTTGCCCCTGGCGCAGGTGGTACAGGCCTGGACGTAGTCCCGGACGTCGGCCCCCAGGGACGCCCACCAGAAGCGCTGCCGGACGACTGCCACGGTCCTTTGCACCCCAGGGTGACAGGAGAGCTTAGAACCGTGACAGAAGTCCAGTACTGCAGCTCTGGCTTCCGGTGGGACGTAGAGTCTGTTCTTTGGTCCGGTTCCGGGGTCCGGGTCACGGGTCAGGGCCTCCCGGACGGTCTTCTCCACGTCCCAGGTGAGGGCGGCCACGATAGCGGACTCTGGGATGATGGGATCCGGGGGATCCGACGGTTCCGTTTTGACTTCGTCTTCGTGTACCCGGGACAATGCATCCGATCTTTGATTCTTGGTCCCGGGACGGTAGGTAATCCGGAAGTCAAAACGGCCAAAGAACAGTGACCAGCGGGCTTGCCTGGGGTTCAGCCGCTTGGCGGTCCTGATGTACTCCAGGTTCCGATGGTCAGTGAAAACTGTGAATGGCACGGCTGTTCCCTCCAACAGATGTCTCCACTCTTCGAGGGCCTCTTTCACCGCAAGGAGTTCTCGATTGCCGACGTCATAGTTCCGTTCGGCCGGGGTCAACCTGCGGGAAAAATAGGCACACGGGTGAAGAACCTTATCGGTCTTCCCGCTCTGGGAGAGCACCGCTCCTATCCCTGAGTCCGAGGCGTCCACTTCAACCACTAACTGGCGGCTAGGGTCGGGCTGCACCAGAACTGGTGCAGACGAGAAGCGCCGTTTCAACTCCTTGAACGCGGCTTCGCACCGATCCGACCAGGTGAAGGGGACTTTTGGTGAGGTCAGGGCTGTCAGGGGGCTAACTACCTGACTGTAGCCCTTAATGAACCTCCTGTAGAAATTAGCAAAGCCGAGGAACTGTTGCAGCTTCCTACGGCTTGTGGGTTGGGGCCAATCTCTCACTGCCGCAACCTTGGCCGGATCAGGAGCAACGGAGTTGGAGGAGATGATGAACCCCAGGAAGGACAAAGAGGTGCAGTGGAACTCACACTTCTCGCCCTTCACAAACAGGCGGTTCTCCAACAACCGCTGTAGGACCTGACGGACATGCCGGACATGAGTCTCAGGATCCGGGGAAAAGATGAGTATATCGTCTAGATACACGAAGACGAACCGGTGCAGGAAGTCCCGCAAGACATCGTTTACCAACGCTTGGAAAGTCGCGGGAGCATTAGTGAGACCGAACGGCATGACCAGGTACTCAAAATGACCTAACGGGGTGTTAAATGCCGTCTTCCATTCGTCTCCCTTCCGGATCCGAACCAAATGATACGCATTCCTAAGATCAAGCTTGGTGAAGATTCTGGCTCCATGCAAGGGGGTGAACACTGAATCCAACAAGGGCAACGGGTATCGGTTGCGAACCGTGATTTCGTTCAACCCCCTGTAATCAATGCATGGACGAAGCCCGCCATCTTTTTTACCCACAAAAAAGAAACCAGCACCCATCGGAGAGGTGGAATTCCGGATCAACCCGGCAGCTAATGAGTCCCGGATGTAGGTCTCCATTGATTCGCGTTCCGGCCGTGAGAGGTTGTACAGCCTACTGGACGGGAACTCACTGCCTGGAACCAAATCAATGGCACAATCATACGGGCGGTGGGGAGGAAGCGTGAGAGCCAGATCCTTGCTGAACACGTCCGCGAGGTCATGGTACTCCGCCGGCACCGCCTTCAGATTGGGCGGGACTCGGACCTCCTCCTTAGCGTGGGAGCCGGGAGGAACCGAGGAACCTAGACACTCCCGATGGCAGGTCTCGCTCCACTGTACCACTACCCCGGACGGCCAATCGATCCGGGGATTGTGCTTTAGCATCCAGGGAAAACCCAGAACCACACGGGAGGTGGCCTGAGTCACAAAGAACTCGATCACCTCCCGGTGGTTACCTGACACCACCAGAGTTACTGGTGGTGTCTTATGCGTGATCGGTGGGAGTAGGGAGCCATCTAGTGCCCGAACCTGTACAGGCGAGGTAAGAGCCACCAGAGGGAGCCCTATCTCCCTGGCCCATCTACTGTCTAGCAGATTCCCCTCAGAGCCCGTGTCCACCAGTGCTGGGGCCTTCAGGGTTGAATCCTCATACAGGATCGTGACTGGGAGTCGTGTGGCAATGTGGGTGTGTCCCACGTGAATGTTTTGGCCCACCCCTGGCCCAGTCTCTAGGGGCGGGCGTTGGAGTTTAACCGCTCGGGGCAGTCGCTTGCAAGATGCTCACTCGAGCCACAAACAAAACAAGCTCCGTAGGCCCGCCTCCTTTGTGCTCCAGGTGCCCTAAATGTTGCCCTGCTCGTGTCCATAGCTTCGTCAGCAGGGGGAGCCGTAGGCGCACGGAGCGCAGGAA
This sequence comes from Thalassophryne amazonica, assembly GCF_902500255.1. Classification (NCBI taxonomy): domain Eukaryota; kingdom Metazoa; phylum Chordata; class Actinopteri; order Batrachoidiformes; family Batrachoididae; genus Thalassophryne; species Thalassophryne amazonica. Next base: position 69,606,105 of record NC_047103.1, read on the forward strand.
CAGAGGAGCGTGGGGAGGGCAGAGCTCGGTCGGAACCGGAAGGGAGAGGGACGACGCGTGCCTGGCCACGCCCTTCGCCTCGTTCCCAACGGCGTTCTTCTAGCCGGTTGTCGAGTCGTATGACTAGATCGATGAGCCCATCTAAGTCCCGCGGTTCGTCCTTCGCCACCAGGTGCTCCTTTAGGACCAGTGACAGTCCGTTTACAAAGGCGGCGCAGAGGGCAGTGCTATTCCAGCCGGATCTCGCCGCCGCGATGCGGAAGGCGACTGCATAGGCAGCTGTGCTCCGACGCCCCTGTCTCATTGACAGTAGCACGGTTGAAGCGGTCTCTCCTCTATTGGGGTGATCGAACACCGTTCTGAGCTCCCGCACAAACCCATCGTATGTATGAAGGAGCCGTGAGTTCTGCTCCCAGAGTGCTGTAGCCCAAGCGCGTGCCTCCCCGCGAAGCAGGTTTGTTACATAAGCTACTTTGCTAGCGTCAGTCGCGTACATCACGGGACGCTGTGCGAAGACGAGCGAACACTGCATCAGAAAATCTGCGCACGTCTCCACACAGCCTCCGTACGGTTCTGGAGGGCTTATGTAAGCTTCTGGGGACGGAGGAAGGGACCGTTGAACGACCAGTGGAACGTCACTATCACGCGCAGGGTCCTCGGGAGGGAGAGCCGCAGCGGCGCCCAGAGGGCGCGCTTCCACTTGTGCGGCGAGAGCCTCCACCCTGCGGTTTAGGAGAACGTGCTGCTCGGTCATTAAATCGATCCGAGTGGTGAAAGCGGTGAGGATCCGCTGCAACTCACCGATTACCCCTCCCGAAGGCGCCGACGCGCCCTGTTCTTCCATTGGCCGTTCAACAGCCGGTTGACGCCCCTCGGGATCCATGACGCTGGCTGAGATATCCTGTTGTGAAAGTGTAGGTACACGGACCCACAACAGGGGGGCGCAATGAACGGACAATGGAGAAAGGTGAATAACAAGTTTTACTGTTGTGAAACGAGCACAACCGATACAACAATCAATAATTTGGGGTTTAAGCCGAAATCTGCTGGTGTCGTGTGGGCAGGCTCGAAGGTAGGAGACGTCCGTCCTAGTCGAACCGGAACCACCCAGATCTCCTCTGCCACCGAACCCCAGAAGTACTGGAACCGCCAAGTCCCGAATTCCCAGGTGGCCACTGCCTCCGCTCGTCGGATCCGGTACTGCTGGCGGGAGAGAGCAACAAACACACAGGTGTGGATGCGACAGCACCCAGTAAACGGAGAGGGGAGAAGCCGCCTCCACCTCTTGTCACAATAAAGCAGGAAGGTGAGTACTTATCCAAGTAATTAGCTTTCAGTAGTCAGCTGTCCTGAAAAGGTTTAACAAGTTTTATCAGATTATACAGAATATGCTTGCAGAGAAGGTTACCTCAATCTTAAGGCGATATCTCGGCACTGAGGTGGAGACGCCGTCCTGCTGATATACCTCCGTGCTGAGTGGAACAGCTGTGTCCAGTAATGGGTGACAGCTGTCACCCTGGCTGCTCCCGTAAGGCGGCAGCGCCCTCTGGTGCCTGGAGCCCGCACTCCAGGCAGGGCGCCCTCTGGTGGTGGTGGGCCAGCAGTACCTCCTCTTCAGCGGCCCACACAACAGCCAGGGCAACTAAGGAGTGGCTACACAAGAAGCATTTCAAGGTCCTGGAGTGGCCTAGCCAGTCTCCAGACATGAACTCAATAGAAAAGATTTGGAGGGAGCTCAACCTTGAAACCTGAAAGATCTGGAGAAGATCTGTATGGAGGAGTGGACTAAAATCCCTGCTGCAGTGTGTGAAAACTTGGTCAAGAATGACAGGAAACATCTGACCTATGTAATGGCAAACAAATCCTTCTGTACCAAATGTTAAGGTCTGTTTTTTCTGTTGTATCAAATACTTATTTCATGCAATAAACTGCAAATTAATTATTTAAAAATCATACAATGTGATTAGCTGAGGAAACTTCTGTGATTTGAAGCAAAACGTCCTCACGTCAAGCAACCCAGTCCAGTCGAAGATTCAAGCTTCTCTACTATACAATGTGATTTTGTTGATTTTGATTTTAGATTCTGTCTCTCGCAGTTGAAGTGCACCTATGATAAAAATTACAGACCTCTCCATTCTTTGTAGGTGGGAAAACTTGCAAAATTGACAGTGGATGAAATACTTATTTTCCCCACTGTATATGTTGTCCCAACTCAAATAATGTGCATCCATGCAAGATAGTGTAATTTAATTTAGTTGGGATGACATATATTTAACAAAAGACAACATAAATAACATCAAGGACCAGGGCGTACAAAGACCAAGTCACGAGGAGCGGGGCCCTTGGACCTGGAGGACCAGACAGGTGCCGCGCATGGCTGACAGACATATCCATGGCAATCATATACAGCAGGAAAAAGGAGGATGAGACAGGACAGGGTAGGAATGTGCAATCACACACCCGGAGATAGCACAAAGAACAAGGACAACCATATGCCTACAACACACACACACTCAGAACATCCACACCCAAATCCAGGGGGCTGGGGCACTCGGAGGAGAACTGCACAATCATACTTTCCCACACACACATAGAACATCCACACACATACCCAGGGACCACGGGAGGAGCAGGGCATGGACGATCAGAACATATGCACACCTTCACACACACACAAGCACACCATGGGTGACATACACTTCTCACTTACACACACACACACACACACACTGGAATACAGAACAGGACAGGTGCCAAGAACCATACAAACACGAACCATATAAACAAAGCACCAAAACAACCCAACCAAACCAAACCCCAACATAGATATAACAAACAGCAAATGATCAAAATTTCATGCACTTATGCACACATGCATGCAGAGCTTTTTGTCGAGTCTGCATTCTTTCTAAGTAGGTGCTTTTAATTTGAACAATAGACTGTGGTGACAACATTAAAAGCACTTCACTTTTCACTTATGGTACTGGGAGCATGACACTTACGTCACTCATGGTAATAGCAACATAACACTTAACTAAACTGACTAAACCAGTTGAACTAGGAAAAAAAACACATAATAAATCAGTAACACTAACAACACTTAAACTAACATGAACAACAATAACATTTAAAACCCCAAAGCCCCAACTCCTATTGTGCATTACAGCACAATGCCCATTGTTTACTGGTTAACTAAAATCGCAAATTTCTCAAAAAATATTTGTCCTATCAACTTTCCATTTTGGCAGCATTCATCCTTGAACCAAAATGCATAAGCACACCAAATGGCAAATGTCAACTCTCCTCTTTTGTGCTGTTATCAAAGCCATACACATAAAGGCAACCTCAAGCAGACCAGACTCAGAGGGGTTACCTACTGCTTTGGCCATTCTAACAGCTACTTTTTTTTTTTTTTTTTTTACAAATTTTGGAAGAATTTCAACAAACAGAAGAAACAGAAAACAAAAACAGAAACGCAGAAGAGCAACAAAACATCCTTAAGTCCTGAAATGAAATAATAATTGAAGACATTTCACATGAGCAAGGTCAAATAGTCATGGACCCATCTCAGTTGGGTGACCATTTTTTCACCTTAACTGAATTTTTTTTTTAGCTGACTTAAAGTAAGTGGAACTAAATTTAGTGAAAGATGGTTGGCCCACTAAAATGGTTTTCAAAGTAGCTGAAAAGGTAATTCGCTAAAAAAAAAACAAGTCAGTTTTGCTAAATGGTGGTTAGCTGATTAACTGATTAATTCCAACAGTCATCACTCAAGACTTACGTAATTTCCAATGTATGAATATTAGGGTATTTAACATGGATCTCTAACCATATGTATCTGTGAAATGTATGTTCAGAACACTTTTGCACAATATGGCACTTAATATGTCACAACAGGCAAAGAATAAAGTTCTTTGCATAAGTTGCTGCTTTAAATTCATTAAGTTAGAATATTCACTGGTTAAAAAATGGTTTATTTAACGAGAACTGAGGTGCACCAGATTAGCATTAACAGAAATGCAGTAATGTAATAACTGTATTGTTGAAAGTATTATATGAGCGAAGCATCGCACAGTGACGCAAAGCTCACTCATGGTACAGGGTATCCTAAACAGGAAGTGCCAATTTTCAAATCCACAGTAAAACAGGAAATGTTCAAATGTCAAACACTTCCTGGATTGACACTTTCTAGATTGACAGACAACATCCCATGGAATCTCGTGGGAACTCAGTGGCAAGCTAACACTCAAACAGGAAGTGCCAATTTATCAGTCACGGTGAAACAGGAAATGTTGAACACTTCCTGGCATGGGTGGAGCTAGGAGCTAGAGTGGAGGACGGGGATTCACTGAACTCCCCTGAAATCTGCTTGGACACAGATGATTGACATGTCACGGCACTACACATCTGGTTGAAAGACCTGCATTTTCAAATTAGTGAGTCACATTGACTGCTAGGTTTCTCCTGTCCAGTAGTTAGTGCTGTGTACCACAAAAAGTTCTAATCCACCTTAGCAGAAGCAGAAAAATGTTTGCCTCAGATATGAACTGAACACGATGTTTGATCTATGGACTTCTAATGACACCAAACTTATGAGTAAACGACCGTATTTTATGTCAGAAATGAGGTCCAGGTTGTTAAGAGCAGCATTTCTCCTTTAATTCGGGTTGCCTTATATACACGTTTAAGCTAACAGACAACAGTTGGTTTATTGTTATATGGCTGGGGGGGCCTGGCTGCCTTTTTGTTTCTGTCCTTTGTTTCTCCTTCCAGGTGGCTTACATTTGGGACTGAGTGGCTGTGTTGCTGAGGTTATCAGGACCTCACCCTGATCACCTGCGGCTCGTCAGGACTCACAGCTGAGGTGCATCTATATGGATTGGAACATGGTGGCATTTAAGACTGGAGTATACAGTGTGTATTTGCCAGAGACTCGACCTTGTGACCAGACGGGTGAGATCGTTGTCTCGGGAGCCATCTCATCATCAGTGGATGCAGAGAACGTCCAGGGTTTGATGCACGGTCTGTGAAAGAGGAGGGGGTGAGGTCTCACGCTCGTCAGCACACTTCCTGAGGTACGTTAGATTTTGTGACTAACATTTATACAGTCAGTAAATGTGGTGTCCCTCACACCTTATTATATTGAGCTGTATGTTAGTCATGTATCGGCTTCCACTGCAGTGGAGTTTTGTGAACTGGATGTTCCATGCCTGCAGGTTGGAAAGCTGATTAGTAATCAAGCCAGGAAGTGTTTGCTGTTTGTACACCTTTAAGTGTTCTCTCTGTGTGTAGAGTGTGGACTCACATAATGGTTCCTTCTTTCACAGACTCGGTTTGTTGCGGCCACCTGGGGGGTGTCGGCGGGGTCCTTGGGTCCGAACAGCTTCTGGCTCCGGACCGTTAGCGCTGCTGGGAGCGCACCACGCCAGACCGCACTTTCTTTTGTTGTATTTTGTTTCACTGTTATGTATTAAATTCAGTTAGCCTTTGTACCGTGCTCTGCTTATTTCATACTGGGTCCTTCAAACGCTGGTCGGTTCTCCGAGCTGCGTCCGACACATAACAGTAGTCTCTGGCCAAACATCATGGACCCAGCGGTAGCAGAGACGGTAACGCGCCGGGAAGGCGGCAGCAGACGTTCAGTAGTTATCCGGATCAGTTGCGGGTGCTCTCCGCCCGGATGGTGCGTGTTTGAGACCCATTATTGGATACTGATTTGTGCTCTCTTGCAGCCGTGTTCCTGTGTTTGTGCCTTATCCGTGGGTCGTGGTGGAGTGTGACTGGCGACGGCTTTGCGTCACGCTCCGACCGGATAAGAGGTTTAAACGGGAGCTGCAAGAGTGTGTCTGTGATGGGTGCACGCGCACGGCGGAGCTCTGTGGCACGGGTCGCTGAGCTTCCTGTGTTACAGTTGTAGCCCCGTTTCCCCGGATAAAGATAACTACTGCGTCTGTTGTATCAGCTCCGGTGTTATTTAGTTGAATCACATTTTTGGTTGTGTGTTGCTCACAGCTGCGCACAGAAAAGCAGCTCGTTTGTTTTCTCTGTCACCAAAGGGGTTTTTTTATTTTTAGCACTCTGGCTCCCTCTGTTGGTGACTGAGTCACATTACCGTCAAGCTCTTAAGTTAGAACAGGTGTGTTCCATTTGTTTGAGCTTGACGGTATAAATCACTTATTTGTTTTGTGTTAGTTCATTTTGTGTGGGTGTTTTTTGAGTTGGTTTTTGTGTGGGATTTTATTTTTTGTTTTTCACTATTTAGTGTCTGGGGTCGTGTCCCTGCAGTTCTGTTTAAAAAAAAACAAAACAAAAAAAACAACAACAAAAAAAGGACCCACGCAACTGTATGTTAGTCTGTTAGTCTTTCTTCTTATTTCTTTCAGTTTCACCTCCCAGGGTTTGATGGGATGGTCCCCTGGGGGGTCATGGGGGGGTAATTGGGTTGTTTTTTTTTTTCTCTTTTTTTGTTTTGTTTTTTGTTGTGCCCTCTCTTCTCCTCTGACTCCAGCCGGGTGAGCCGTAGAGTCGGCGTTGCTGGAGTGGTGCAGGTTGGTTATGCTGGGCGTTTCCCGGGTAACCTCTGCACCTGGGGGGGGGGGGGGGGGGGGGGGTTTGTTTTTGTTCCCTCTCTTCTCCTCTGACTCCAGCCGTGTGAGCCGTGGTGTCGGCGTTGCTGAAGTGGTGCAGTTTGGTTATGCTGGGCGTTTCCCAGGTAACCTCTGCACCTGGGGGGGGGGGGGGGGGGGGGGGGGTTGTGTTTTTTTTCTCCTTTTGTTTTTTCCCCCCAGTTTCCGCCCTCAGGGTTTGACTGTGGTGTCCTCTGGGGGGGAAAGGGCTGTGGGTCCATCTAGCCATAGTCGGCCGAGGCTGGGTCTGTTTGTCATGAGGGGAGGCGTCTCCTGGGGTTGACGAGTGGTCCTCTGGGAGGCACTGGGAGTCCCCGTGGGTGACGTTGGATCCCAGAGGGACCTCGGCTGTGGTTATTACTCCTGGAGCTGGCGGGAAGTCCTCTGGGGGGTGTTGGTCCCTACATGTCGTTTGGGGGGGGGGGGGGGGGGGGTGTTTTAGCGCTTTTATTTGTAAGCTTAAGTTTGGGGTTTTTCTTTTCTCCTCTTCCCGGGGTTTGATGGGACGGTCCCCTGGGGAGGGGGGATGTTTGGTTGTTTGTGTTTGTCTTTTTTGTTTTATGCCTAAAGACCAAACATGGTTGGATAAAGGCTGACTGCACAGGTTTAAGAACTCCTGGCCACACCTGTGCTAAGGGACTGACTGAAACAAAGGCAAGGATGCAGTCAGAGGAGAGGACATCAACCATTCTGTTGGAAGACGAATGCAGATGCGGTTTCCAGCCATGGTCCCTGGAGGGGGGTGTTTCTCCTGGGCCAGGTTTGTGTGGTCGCCGGGCGGCTTCCCGTGAGGGTGGGGTACTGTTATATGGCTGGGGGGGCCTGGCTGCCTTTTTGTTTCTGTCCTTTGTTTCTCCTTCCAGGTGGCTTGCATTTGGGACTGAGTGGCTGTGTTGCTGAGGTTATCAGGACCTCACCCTGATCACCTGCGGCTCGTCAGGACTCACAGCTGAGGTGCATCTATATGGATTGGAACATGGTGGCATTTAAGACTGGAGTATACAGTGTGTATTTGCCAGAGACTCGACCTTGTGACCAGACGGGTGAGATCGTTGTCTCTGGAGCCATCTCGTCATCAGTGGATGCAGAGAACGTCCAGGGTTTGATGCACGGTCTGTGAAAGAGGAGGGGGTGAGGTCTCACGCTCGTCAGCACACTTCCTGAGGTTCGTTAGATTTTGTGACTAACATTTATACAGTCAGTAAATGTGGTGTCCCTCACACCTTATTATATTGAGCTGTATGTTAGTCATGTATCGGCTTCCACTGCAGTGGAGTTTTGTGAACTGGATGTTCCATGCCTGCAGGTTGGGAAGCTGATTAGTAATCAAGCCAGGAAGTGTTTGCTGTTTGTACACCTTTAAGTGTTCTCTCTGTGTGTAGAGTGTGGACTCACATAATGGTTCCTTCTTTCACAGACTCGGTTTGTTGCGGCCACCTGGGGGGTGTCGGCGGGGTCCTTGGGTCCGAACAGCTTCTGGCTCCGGACCGTTAGCGCTGCTGGGAGCGCACCACGCCAGACCGCACTTTCTTTTGTTGTATTTTGTATCACTGTTATGTATTAAATTCAGTTAGCCTTTGTACCGTGCTCTGCTTATTTCATACTGGGTCCTTCAAACGCTGGTCGGTTCTCCGAGCTGCGTCCGACACATAACAGTTTATGCTCTGTTGGCTTATTAGTGCAGCAGATAACTGAAACAATCCTTCAAATGGTGATCCAAGTATCAAATTCAGCACAAATACAGCTGGAGCAAAATTAATAGAGCAATGTTAACTTTTGACACCTGTACAAACTGAAACTGACCTTTGTCACCATTCAGTCACAAACTGTAAATACTATACCTTTTTTGAAATCTTTGTGATCAGGCAAATAATGTGGTGTAGTTTTCTATATGATTGGAGCATCTTTTAATTTTGACCCCTGTCTAATTCTTCAGTTGACCCCTACCTGGCTGCCTATTGAAAATTCAAGTGGCCAATCTTTTTTTTTTTTTTTTTTTAGTTCATGTCTATGGATTATTTGTGCTGAATGTGATGCTTGTATCACCATTTGCAGGATTCCACTCTCAGTTGCCCTCAAAAGTATTGAAATGCTTGGTATTTCACACATTTTAGTTTGTTTATTCCATTGCAAATACATTTTTTTTCTAAAATAGTCTTCCTGAACTCAAACTGAAAGCAAATCTCTACAACTTGATATAAATTAATTAAAATGATATAATCCAGCTTCCTGATGAAGTGGGGTGGAGGAGGATTTTCTTTAAAAGAAGACCTGAAAGTTCAGCTACAATTTGACAGAAAGCACATTTGAGATGAAAGCCTAGATTTGATGTTTTGGTGTAAGAAACTTTTGTATTTCTTCATAGTTGATGTAAATAAAGTCCAAGACATATTCAGTGACTTGGAAATGTTCATGTTTCCATCCACTGACTTGTCTAAAGAAAACTCGCAATAAAACTGATTATGTGCAGGTTTTATCAAGTTTTAGAGATTTGCTTTTAGTTTGAGTTTGAGTAAGATCATTTTAGAAATTTTTATTCTTAATTTTATTGTATTTCTTGTATTTAAAATTGCATAAAACAAATTAAAATGTGTGTTTTTTATCCCATGGTACCTCTCCCTACCCACCTTAGCGGCTCAAGAATATGGACAGCATCTATATAAGTGACATTTACATCATAATTTATATGACAATATTGAGATACGATAATTTGGCCATATTGTACAGCCCTACTGTCAACGAGCTGAAAACTTTGATTATTAATTTACATCTACATTTTAAAAAATGCTTAAAGTGGCAGAGGGTTAAGAGGGCCGTAATTGGGGTTCAGCTGAAAAGCAAAAAGAAAAATTGCTGAAAAAGGTGGGGAGTATGGGGGGGAGAGCCCCCCCCCCCCCAGAAGCTGAAAGGCAAAATGAGGAAAATGCTTAAAAAGGCCAGAAATGTTTTAGTCATGCTCATGCTCCCAAGAACCATTTTACTGAAAACGTTTGAAGGACCGAAAGGACATGGTTAGATGGCGAGGAGCTTTTCCAGGCATATAAGAGGCAAATAAAGAAAAATGCTTAAAAAGGCGGGGGGTCTGGGGGGGGCAGAACCCCTCGAAAAACTGAAAGGTTTTTACCATGCTAATACTCCCCTGAAGCATTTCCTCAAAATAAAGTCTTCTTCTTTGTCTTTCAGCTGTTCCGTTAGGGGTCGCCACAGCAGATCAATCGTTTCCATCTCACCCTGTCATCTGTATCTTCCTCTGTCACACCAACCACCTGCATGTCCTCCCTCAGCACATCCATAAACCTCCTCTTTGGCCTCCCTCTTCTCCTCCTGCCTGGTGGCTCCATCCCTGTATCCCTGTCTTCCTTCCACTGTCCAGATGTCACACCCAGTACTGTCCTAGCTGTCTCCCTCACCACATCTGCAGTGCTTTTCCAGTTGTCCAAAATTGCTTCCCCTCCATCCAATACTTCTCTCACCTGCTCACTAAATTTCACACAACAGTCTTCCTCCTTCAGCTTCCACCATCTGATCCTTTGTTGAGCTCTCACTCTCTTCTTCTTCTTTACCTCTAAAGTCATCCTACAACCAACCACCCTATGCTGTCTAACGACACTGTCTCCTGCCACCACCTTACAGTCTCTGATTTCTTTTAGCTTGCGTCTTCTATAAAGAATGTAGTCCACCTGTGTGCACCTTCCTCCACTTTTATATATTACCCTGTGCTCCTCCCTTTTCTTAAAGTAGGTATTCACCACAGCCATTTCCATCCTTTTTGCAAAATCAACTACCATCTGTCCTTCCCCATTCCTATCCTTGATACCATATATACCCATTACTTCCTCATCACCTCTGTTCCTTTCACCAACATGCTCATTGAAGTCCGCTCCTATCACTGCTTTTTCATGCTTGGGCACACTCTCCACCACCTCATCTAACACACTCCAGAAATCTTCTTTCTCCTTCATCTCACCACCTCTGGGGCATATGCACTGATGATATTCATCATCACCCCTTTAATTTTCAACTTCACACTCATCACCCTGTCAGACACTCGCTTAACCTCCAACACTCTTTTAACCCACTCTTCCTTTAAAATTACCCCAACACCATTTCTCTTCCTGTCCTAACCATGATACAACAACTTGAACCCACCACCGGTGGTCCTGCTCTTACTTCCCTTCCACTTGATCTCTTGCACACGCAATATGTCTACCTTTCTCCTCTCCATCATATCAGCCAGTTCTCTCCCTTTACCAGTCATACTACCAACATTCAATGTCTCCACTCTCATTTCCACCCTTCTAGTTTTCTTCTTCTCCCGCTGTTTGTGGAAACGTTCTCATCCTCTTCTTCGTCGCCTTTGCCCAGCATTAGTCCAATTTCCACCGGCAACCTGTTGGGCAAAAGCACCAGTGGCGGACGTTAACCCGGGCCTCGACTGATTCGGTATGGAAATTTGATTCTTAGTCTGCATAGTTGGGTTGGCTTGTTTTACGCCGGATGCCCTTCCTGACGCAACCCTCCTTATTTATCCGGTCTTGGGTCTGGCACTCAGAATGTACTGGCTGCACACCCCATATGGCTGAGTTTAAAACCAACTAAGTTAGGGAAATTAGACAATAAATTTTAGATAATACAAATTCATGAACAAGATGCAAATCAAAGTGCTTTACTTCAAGATTTATTTTAAAAGTTACATGGTAAAGCATGATGAAAAATGAAAAACAATCTTGCAGTGTTGAAAATAACAGTTTGTGCACTCTAAAACTACTGCTCTACCACCTCTACTGGTGGTTGGCTCTCACTGCGGTATTGTATCACTTCCTGTTCCGGAGCACAGCTGTGTTTTTCTGTATCTGTTAGCTGTTTAATCTGCGCAGTTAGATTGATCTAGTTATCTAGATTACGATTTGTTTCCCAGTGTAATCTTTACGTGCCTTAACTAAAGCACTCCTTCTGCTGAATCACCTCTAAATTATTTACACATTATTCACTTTGCGTGTTTTTAGGAATCCGCTAGCTTAGCGTAGCTACTAGCTCTTAGCCGATTTAGCATGGCGGCTTCTCCTGTCTCTCCCGCACTTTTCTGCTCTGGGTGTGAAATGTTTAGTTATTCCTCGGCCTCCTTTAGCAGTAACGGTACTTGTAATAAGTGTAGCTTATTCGTAGCTTTGGAGGCCAGGCTGGGCGAATTGGAGACTCGGCTCCGCACCGTGGAAAATTCTACAGCTAGCCAGGCCCCTGTAGTCGGTGCGGACCAAGGTAGCTTAGCCGCCGTTAGTTCCCCCCTGGCAGATCCCGAGCAGCCGGGAAAGCAGGCTGACTGGGTGACTGTGAGGAGGAAGCGTAGCCCTAAACAGAAGCCCCGTGTACACCGCCAACCCGTTCACATCTCTAACCGTTTTTCCCCACTCGACGACACACCCGCCGAGGATCAAACTCTGGTTATTGGCGACTCTGTTTTGAGAAATGTGAAGTTAGCGACACCAGCAACCATAGTCAATTGTCTTCCGGGGGCCAGAGCAGGCAACATTGAAGGAAATTTGAAACTGCTGGCTAAGGCTAAGCGTAAATTTGGTAAGATTGTAATTCACGTCGGCAGTAATGACACCCGGTTACGCCATTCGGAGGTCACTAAAATTAACATTAAATCGGTGTGTAACTTTGCAAAAACAATGTCGGACTCTGTAGTTTTCTCTGGGCCCCTCCCCAATCGGACCGGGAGTGACATGTTTAGCCGCATGTTCTCCTTGAATTGCTGGCTGTCTGAGTGGTGTCCAAAAAATGAGGTGGGCTTCATAGATAATTGGCAAAGCTTCTGGGGAAAACCTGGTCTTGTTAGGAGAGACGGCATCCATCCCACTTTGGATGGAGCAGCTCTCATTTCTAGAAATCTGGCCAATTTTCTTAAATCCTCCAAACCGTGACTATCCAGGGTTGGGACCAGGAAGCAGAGTTGTAGTCTTACACACCTCTCTGCAGCTTCTCTCCCCCTGCCATCCCCTCATTACCCCATCCCCGTAGAGACGGTGCCTGCTCCCAGACTACCAATAACCAGCAAAAATCTATTTAAGCATAAAAATTCAAAAAGAAAAAATAATATAGCACCTTCAACTGCACCACAGACTAAAACAGTTAAATGTGGTCTATTAAACATTAGGTCTCTCTCTTCTAAGTCCCTGTTGGTAAATGATATAATAATTGATCAACATATTGATTTATTCTGCCTAACAGAAACCTGGTTACAGCAGGATGAATATGTTAGTTTAAATGAGTCAAGACCCCCGAGTCACACTAACTGTCAGAATGCTCGTAGCACGGGCCGTGGCGGAGGATTAGCAGCAATCTTCCATTCCAGCTTATTAATTAATCAAAAACCCAGACAGAGCTTTAATTCATTTGAAAGCTTGTCTCTTAGTCTTGTCCATCCAAATTGGAAGTCCCAAAAACCAGTTTTATTTGTTATTATCTATCGTCCACCTGGTCGTTACTGTGAGTTTCTCTGTGAATTTTCAGACCTTTTGTCTGACTTAGTGCTTAGCTCAGATAAGATAATTATAGTGGGCGATTTTAACATCCACACAGATGCTGAGAATGACAGCCTCAACACTGCATTTAATCTATTATTAGACTCTATTGGCTTTGCTCAAAAAGTAAATGAGTCCACCCACCACTTTAATCATATCTTAGATCTTGTTCTGACTTATGGTATGGAAATAGAACACTTAACAGTATTCCCTGAAAACTCCCTTCTGTCTGATCATTTCTTAATAACATTTACATTTACTCTGATGGACTACCCAGCAGTAGGGAATAAGTTTCATTACACTAGAAGTCTTTCAGAAAGCGCTGTAACTAGGTTTAAGGATATGATTCCTTCTTTATGTTCTCTAATGCCATATAACAACACAGTGCAGAGTAGCTACCTAAACTCTGTAAGGGAGATAGAGTATCTCGTCAATAGTTTTACATCCTCATTGAAGACAACTTTGGATGCTGTAGCTCCTCTGAAAAAGAGAGCTTTAAATCAGAAGTGTCTGACTCCGTGGTATAACTCACAAACTCGTAGCTTAAAGCAGATAACCCGTAAGTTGGAGAGGAAATGGCGTCTCACTAATTTAGAAGATCTTCATTTAGCCTGGAAAAAGAGTCTGTTGCTCTCTAAAAAAAAGCCCTCCGTAAAGCTAGGACATCTTTCTACTCATCACTAATTGAAGAAAATAAGAACAACCCCAGGTTTCTTTTCAGCACTGTAGCCAGGCTGACAAAGAGTCAGAGCTCTATTGAGCTGAGTATTCCATTAACTTTAACTAGTAATGACTTCATGACTTTCTTTGCTAACAAAATTTTAACTATTAGAGAAAAAATTACTCATAACCATCCCAAAGACGTATCGTTATCTTTGGCTGCTTTCAGTGATGCCGGTATTTGGTTAGACTCTTTCTCTCCGATTGTTCTGTCTGAGTTATTTTCATTAGTTACTTCATCCAAACCATCAACATGTTTATTAGACCCCATTCCTACCAGGCTGCTCAAGGAAGCCCTACCATTATTTAATGCTTCGATCTTAAATATGATCAATCTATCTTTGTTAGTTGGCTATGTACCACAGGCTTTTAAGGTGGCAGTAATTAAACCATTACTTAAAAAGCCATCACTTGACCCAGCTATCTTAGCTAATTATAGGCCAATCTCCAACCTTCCTTTTCTCTCAAAAATTCTTGAAAGGGTAGTTGTAAAACAGCTAACTGATCATCTGCAGAGGAATGGTCTATTTGAAGAGTTTCAGTCAGGTTTTAGAATTCATCATAGTACAGAAACAGCATTAGTGAAGGTTACAAATGATCTTCTTATGGCCTCGGACAGTGGACTCATCTCTGTGCTTGTTCTGTTAGACCTCAGTGCTGCTTTTGATACTGTTGACCATAAAATTTTATTACAGAGATTAGAGCATGCCATAGGTATTAAAGGCACTGCGCTGCGGTGGTTTGAATCATATTTGTCTAATAGATTACAATTTGTTCATGTAAATGGGGAATCTTCTTCACAGACTAAAGTTAATTATGGAGTTCCACAAGGTTCTGTGCTAGGACCAATTTTATTCACTTTATATATGCTTCCCTTAGGCAGTATTATTAGACGGTATTGCTTAAATTTTCATTGTTACGCAGATGATACCCAGCTTTATCTATCCATGAAGCCAGAGGACACACACCAATTAGCTAAACTGCAGGATTGTCTTACAGACATAAAGACATGGATGACCTCTAATTTCCTGCTTTTAAACTCAGGTAAAACTGAAGTTATTGTACTTGGCCCCACAAATCTTAGAAACATGGTGTCTAACCAGATCCTTACTCTGGATGGCATTACCCTGACCTCTAGTAATACTGTGAGAAATCTTGGAGTCATTTTTGATCAGGATATGTCATTCAAAGCGCATATTAAACAAATATGTAGGACTGCTTTTTTGCATTTACGCAATATCTCTAAAATCAGAAAGGTCTTGTCTCAGAGTGATGCTGAAAAACTAATTCATGCATTTATTTCCTCTAGGCTGGACTATTGTAATTCATTATTATCAGGTTGTCCTAAAAGTTCCCTAAAAAGCCTTCAGTTAATTCAAAATGCTGCAGCTAGAGTACTGACGGGGACTAGAAGGAGAGAGCATATCTCACCCATATTGGCCTCTCTTCATTGGCTTCCTGTTAATTCTAGAATAGAATTTAAAATTCTTCTTCTTACTTATAAGGTTTTGAATAATCAGGTCCCATCTTATCTTAGGGACCTCGTAGTACCATATCACCCCAATAGAGCGCTTCGCTCTCAGACTGCAGGCTTACTTGTAGTTCCTAGGGTTTGTAAGAGTAGAATGGGAGGCAGAGCCTTCAGCTTTCAGGCTCCTCTCCTGTGGAACCAGCTCCCAATTCAGATCAGGGAGACAGACACCCTCTCTACTTTTAAGATTAGGCTTAAAACTTTCCTTTTTGCTAAAGCTTATAGTTAGGGCTGGATCAGGTGACCCTGAACCATCCCTTAGTTATGCTGCTATAGACGTAGACTGCTGGGGGGTTCCCATGATGCACTGTTTCTTTCTCTTTTTGCTCTGTATGCACCACTCTGCATTTAATCATTAGTGATCGATCTCTGCTCCCCTCCACAGCATGTCTTTTTCCTGGTTCTCTCCCTCAGCCCCAACCAGTCCCAGCAGAAGACTGCCCCTCCCTGAGCCTGGTTCTGCTGGAGGTTTCTTCCTGTTAAAAGGGAGTTTTTCCTTCCCACTGTAGCCAAGTGCTTGCTCACAGGGGGTCGTTTTGACCTGTTGGGGTTTTTCTGTAATTATTGTATGGCCTTGCCTTACAATATAAAGCGCCTTGGGGCAACTGTTTGTTGTGATTTGGCGCTATATAAAAAAAATTGATTGATTGATTGATTGATTTTCAAATGCAAGTTACTAAACTGTTTATTTAAAACCATTTAATTGATGAGGTTTTCTAAGAGTCTTTTGCATTTCTAAAGTGTGTGGACCACCACTGTGAGGCTGTCAATATAGCAGGGATGCATCCACAGAGATAACTGAGAGGGAGCTGTTGGTGACAAATTTATTGGTGTGGTAACCACAGCTACAGTGTGGGCGCACACGTACAGAACAAACAAATATGAATGAGCTCTAAAACAAGTTTTCACACACATTGGTGTTTAAGCAAAACTGAACAACAGCTGAAAAACAGAACAATCTTGCTTGTGTGCCCCTTCATTTCAATTGTATTGTTGGTTGGGGGGTGGAGGGTTGAATTATGACACCTCAGTTTAAGCTACCTTAAACCATAAGCATGGTCACATTGAGTGTCAGCTGTGTGTGGGCACCAGGGCCATGCTAACAGTGACTGCTTTGTGTGCAGTTAATTGTGCTAAAGGTAGTATTTCCATTTCATCCATTCCATTCCATAGTAATTCCATTCCATCTAGTATTTCCATTGAATGATTTTCATCACAAACAATGGATAAAACCTGGATGAAAACCTGCTCCAGAGCACACATGGCCTCAGACTTAGGTAATGGTTTATCTTTTAGCAGGACAATGACCCGAAACACACAGCCAAGGTATCAAAGGAGTGGCTTCAGGACAACTCCATGAATGTCCTTGAGTGGCCCAGCCAGAGGCCAGATCTGAATCTAATTGAACATCTCTGGAGAGATCTGAAATGGCTGAGCACCGACACTCCCCATTCAACCTGATGGAGCTTGAGAGGTGCTGCAAAGACGAATGGACAAAACTGCCCAACAACAGGTGCGCCAACATTTTGGTATCACATTCAAGAAGACTTGAGGCTGTAATTGCTGCTAAAGGTGCATCAATAGAGTACTGAGCAAAGAGTGTGAATTCCTACATACGTGTGATTTCTTAGTTTTTTTTATTTTTCATGAATTTGCAAAAAAATCAAAACGGCTTTTTTCATGTTGTCATTATGGAGTGTTGAGTAGAATTTCAAGGGGAAAAATGAATTTACTCTGTTTTTTAATAAGGCTGTAACTTAAAATGTGGAAAAATTGAAGTGGCCTGAGTACGTTCCGGATTTTGCTATCAGAATTTTAGTTTGTCTTATGGGAATTTGTACCACTGGGCCAGGACCAGTCTGCCTGACTATGTCAAACTCATCCATCGGTGCAACAGTGTCTGTTTAGATACCAGGTAGCATCCATGATAATTTGAAAACAGTGAACCATGGTGAGTTGTCAAAAGTATACCTTCACGTTAGAAAAAAATATGTGGGAAGCTAATTAGCTTCGTGGTAACACTTTGAATCTTATAAATGCCAAGTAAGAGTTCATCAAGTCCAAGAGCTAGGAACACTTTATCAGGGTTGCCAACTTTGGAATCTTGGCTGGAGTGAGACTGTGCATGCATGGCGCGCGCCAAGAATTTGTCACCCTAACCCTAATTTAAAAAAACAGTCCTCCTTTACTCGTAAAAATTTTAATAGAAGGGTAACTGTGTTTGATTCTTCTCTCCATGTCCATGAGCCTTCTTTTGTCCAAAATATTTCAGTAAGCCCATCCACAGGCATGTAAGAGGCAAATAATGAAAAATGCTTAAAATGGCTGGGGGTGAAGGGGGCCCTGGTTGAGGGGTCTGGGGGGCACCTGAAGGTGAAGGGTTTCAGCCATGCTAATGCTCCCCAGAACCATGCTAATGCTCCCCAGAACCATGCTAATATTGCCAGAACCAATTTCTGCAGTGAATTTGCAGGGAGAGATAGGGAGGATGGAGGCAGCGGTTTATCCAACTGTTTACAAGATGGACAATATCGATCTTCATCTGTCAGCAGCGCCTGTTCCCGTGTGAGTCTTCTCCAGAACTGGAGAGAAGAGGAACAGACACCGCTGAAATGATCTTGTTTTTAAATAAAAACCATTGATGCCCCCAAATCCCCTTCATTTTGTACAATATGCTCATAACAGTCCATAGTTGAACAAACATTTCACAATTTATAAAACCAATGCAATTTCTTACTATAGTATGTTATATTACGCTAACTGTTTTTGTGGTGCACTGGAAACAGGTTTGACTTACTACCGGCAATGCGAACCAAGCTCCTGCTGCGGTCGTACAGGGACCGGATAGCCCTTAGCAAAGGACACCGGACCCTGTACTCCCGGAGCACTCCCCACAAGGTGCCCAGAGGGACACGGTCGAACGCCTTCTCCAGATCCACAAAACACATGTGGACTGGTTGGGCGAACTCCGATGAACCCTCGAGCAACCGATGGAGCGTGTAGAGCTGGTCCAGTGTGCTGCGACCAGGATGAAAACCACACTGCTCCTCCTGAATCCGAGGTTCGACCATTGGTCAAATTCTCCTCTCCAGTACTCTGGAATAGACCTTATCGGGGAAGCTGAGGAGTGTGATCCCCCTATAGTTGGAACACACTATAGGGGGATCACAAGGGGTGGTGGTCCCCCTTCTTAAACAGAGGGATCGCCACACGATGTTGCAGAGGCATGTCAGTCAACACAGTCCCACAACATCCAGAGACATAAGGTACTCAGGACGGATTTCATCCACCCCAGGAGCCTTACCACCGTGGAGCTTTCTAACCACCTCGGTGACTTCTGCCTGGGTAATGGATGACCGCCTCTGGGTCCCCAGTCTCTGCCTCCTCTTCGGAAGACGTGACGAAGGGATTGAGGAGATCCTCGAAGTACTCCTTCCACCACCCAACAACATCCCCAGTCAGGGTCAACAGCTCCCCACCCACACCGTAAACAGTGCTGATGGAGAGCTGCTTCCGCCTCCTGAGGCGTCGGACGGTTTGTCAGAATCTCTTCGAGTTCGACCGATAGTCCGCCTGCGTAGCCTCCCCGAACTCCTCCCAGACCCGAGTTTTTGCCTCTGCGACTGCACGGGCTGCGGCACGCTTGGCCTGCCGGTACCTGTCAGCTGCCTCTGGGGTCCCTCCTACCAACAAAGATAAGTAGGACTCCTTCTTCAGCTTGACGGCATCCCTTACTTCCGGTGTGCACCACTGGGTTCTGGGATTGCCGCCGCAACAGGCGCCAGAGACCTTGCGAACACAGTTACGAGCGGCCGCATCAACAATGGAGGTGGAGAACATGGTCCACTCAGACTCCATGTCTCCAACCTCCCCCAGGATCTGGGAGAAGCTCTCCCGGAGGTGGGAGTTGAAGACCTCCCTGACAGAGGGTTCCCCTATTAGTTCCCAGCAGACCCTCACGATATGTTTGGGCCTGCCAGGTCTGACCGGCTTCATCCCCTCCCAGCGGATCCAACTCACCACCAGGTGGTGATCGGTCGACAGCTCTGCCCCTCTCTTTACTCGAGTGTCCAAGACACATGGCCGAAGGTCAGATGATACGACTACAAAGTCGATCATCGACCTCTGGCTCAGGGTGTCCTGGTGCCATGTGCACTTATGGACACCCTTGTGCTCGAACATGGTGTTTGTGATGGACAAACTGTGACTAGCACAGAAGTCCAACAACTGAACACCACTCGGGTTCAGATCGGGGAGGCCATGCTTCCCGATCACCCCCCTCCAGGTCTCACTGTCGCCGCCCACGTGGGCATTGAAATCTCCCAGGAGAACAATGGAGTCCCCAGTCGGAGCGCTATCTAGTACCCCTCCCAGGGACTCCAGGAAGGTCGGGTACGCTGCACTGCTGCTCGGCCCGTAGGCCGAGACAACAGTGAGAGACCTGTCCCCGACCCGAAGGCGTAGGGACACGACCCTCTCGTTCAGCGGAGTGAACTCCAACACATCAATCAATCAATCAATTTTATTTATATAGCGCCAAATCACAACAAACAGTTGCCCCAAGGCGCTTTATATTGTAAGGCAAGGCCATACAATAATTACGTAAAAACCCCAATGGTCAAAACAACCCCCTGTGAGCAAGCACTTGGCAACAGTGGGAAGGAAAAACTCCCTTTTAACAGGAAGAAACCTCCAGCAGAACCAGGCTCAGGGAGGGGCAGTCTTCTGCTGGTTCTGGTTGGGGCTGAGGGAGAGAACCAGGAAAAAGACATGCTGTGGAGGGGAGCAGAGATCAATCACTAATGATTAAATGCAGAGTGGTGCATACAGAGCAAAAAGAGAAAGAAACACTCAGTGCATTATGCGAACCCCCCAGCAGTCTAAGTCTATAGCAGCATAACTAAGGGATGTTTCAGGGTCACCTGATCCAGCCCTAACTATAAGCTTTAGCAAAAAGGAAAGTTTTAAGCCTAATCTTAAAAGTAGAGAGGGTGTCTGTCTCCCTGATCCGAATTGGGAGCTGGTTCCACAGGAGAGGAGCCTGAAAGCTGAAGACTCTGCCTCCCATTCTACTCTTACAAACCCTAGGAACTACAAGTAAGCCTGCAGTCTGAGAGCGAACTGCTCTATTGGGGTGATATGGTACTATGAGGTCCCTAAGATAAGAAGGGACCTGATTATTCAAAACCTTATAAGTAAGAAGAAGAATTTTAAATTCTATTCTAGAATTAACAGGAAGCCAATGAAGAGAGGCCAATATGGGTGAGATATGCTCTCTCCTTCTAGTCCCCGTCAGTACTCTAGCTGCAGCATTTTGAATTAACTGAAGGCTTTTCAGGGAACTTTTAGGACAACCTGATAATAATGAATTACAATAGTCCAGCCTAGAGGAAATAAATGCATGAATTAGTTTTTCAGCATCACTCTGAGACAAGACCTTTCTAATTTTAGAGATATTGCGTAAATGCAAAAAAGCAGTCTTACATATTTGCTTAATATGCGCTTTGAATGACATATCCTGATCTAAAATGACTCCAAGATTTCTCACAGTATTACTAGAGGTCAGGGTAATGCCATCCAGAGTAAGGATCTGGTTAGACACCATGTTTCTAAGATTTGTGGGGCCAAGTACAATAACTTCAGTTTTATCTGAGTTTAAAAGCAGGAAATTAGAGGTCATCCATGTCCTTATGTCTGTAAGACAATCCTGCAGTTTAGCTAATTGGTGTGTGTCCTCTGGCTTCATGGATAGATAAAGCTGGGTATCATCTGCGTAACAATGAAAATTTAAGCAATGCCGTCTAATAATACTGCCTAAGGGAAGCATGTATAAAGTGAATAAAATTGGTCCTAGCACAGAACCTTGTGGAACTCCATAATTAACCTTAGTCTGTGAAGAAGATTCCCCATTTACATGAACAAATTGTAATCTATTAGATAAATATGATTCAAACCACCGAAGCGCAGTGCCTTTAATACCTATGGCATGCTCTAATCTCTGTAATAAAATTTGATGGTCAACAGTATCAAAAGCAGCACTGAGGTCTAACAGAACAAGCACATGGCGACTGAGGTGGGGAGCAATAAGCAATGCAATAAGCAATGCAACCCCAGCTCTCCGCCTCTCCCCGTGGGCAACGCCAGAAAAATGAAGAGTCCAGCCCCTCTCCAGGAGTTGGGTACCAGAGCCCATGCTGTGCGTGGAGGTGAGCCCGACTATCTCTAGTCTGTATCTCTCAACCTCCCGCACAAGCTCAGGCTCCTTGCCCCCCAGCGAGGTGACATTCCACATCCCAGCAGCCAGGGGCTGTGAGCATGGACCGGGCCGCCGGGCCACCCGCCCTCGACCGCCACCCAATCCTCTATGCACCCGACCCCCATGGCCCCCTCTGCGGGTGGTGAACCCACTCCTGTGGGTGTAGAGGGGTCTGGTTTGGGAACCACAGAATCTCGTCTCTGCTGTTTGTGGACGATGTGGTTCTGTTGGCTTCGTCAAATCAGGACCTTCAGTGTGCACTGGGGCAGTTTGCAGCCGAGTGTGAGGCATCCGGGATGAAAATCAGCACCTCCAAATCCGAGGCCATGGTTCTCGCCCGGAAAAAGGTGCTTTGCCCTCTTCAGGTCGGTGGAGTGTCCTTGCCTCAAGTGGAGGAGTTTAAGTATCTCGGGGTCTTATTCACGAGTGAGGGACGGATGGAGCGTGAGATCGATAGACAGATCGGTGCAGCATCTGCAGTGATGCAGTCGCTGTATCGGACCGTCGTGGTGAAGAGAGAGCTGAGTAGGGGGGCAGAGCTCTCAATTTACCGATCGATCTACGTTCCGATCCTTACCTATGGTCATGAGATTTGGCTCATGACCGAAAGAACAAGATCGCGGGTACAAGCGGCCGAGATGAGTTTCCTCCGCAGGGTGGCTGGGCGCTCCCTTAGAGATAGGGTGAGGAGCTCGGTCACTCGGGAGGAGCTCGGAGTCGAGCCGCTGCTCCTCCACGTCGAAAGGAGTCAGTTGAGGTGGCTCGGGCATCTTTTCCAGACGCCCCCTGGACGCCTCGCTGGAGAGGTGTTCCGGGCACGTCCCATTGGGAGGAGGCCCCGGGGAAGACCCAGGACACGCTGGAAGGATTACATCTCTCAGCTGGCTTGGGAATACCTTGGGGTTCCCCCAGAGGAGCTGGGGGAGGTGTGTGTGAATCAGGAGGTCTGGGCGGCTTTGCTTGAGCTGCTGCCCCTGCGACCCGACTCCGGATAAAGCGGAAGAAAATGGATGGATGGATGGATGGATGGATGGATGGATGTTTTTGTGGTTCTTTTTTGTTTATTTGCACATCATATCATTGATTGTTCTGTTATGTTCAGTTGCGTTATTTTCTGATTGTTACCTTGGTGTGAGTGTACGGGGGGGCATTTAGAAGCTTTTGCTTCAGCTCATGCCCTTTTGGCCACACCCAATTGGGAAGTCCTTTGAGTTATTGTTGTATTGTCTTTTGTTGTATTGTTTTGTTTTGTTTTTTGGATTTGTTATGTTAGTAAGAGATTTTTATGCTGGTATTTTGTTTATGTGCATGATGAATAAAACTCATTCATTCATTCATTTATATCTATTACATACAGTATGTGTCACAATTTTGGCCGGCTCTGGGCGTCAGTGTTTAGTTCATATATTTTTGTATTATTTTTTGAATGTTTACATTCCATGCAAGTGCTATATTAAAGATTGGCCAGCAGATGTTACCATTTCAACACAACTGCTTCATATTGATTTGGTGGCTCAAAATGCTTCAATTTCTCCGTCATTATCAATAAAATACATCAGGCTTTTGATGGGCTTACCTTGTTCTCCAAAACTTTTTATGCGCCTCAGCAGCTGACTCGATGAGAACCATAAGCTCTGAAGCTTTGCTTGAACTCTCCCTAAAGTCTTCACGAATCAGCTGATGTATCAGGTGACAGGTTTTCAGTGAATTAGTGATCACAGAATACTGCAGTCAGAACGCTGTAAGCAGATGTTAACAGCTGTTTTGGGTTGACGTCTTAATCCTCTCTTTTCAGCCTATTGTTACATTTCTTTGAATAACAACTTGGTCTCCAACTGGAGCTATCTCCTGAAAAACTCCCTCCAGCTGCACTGTCCAGGGTCTCTAATTTAGAGCTCATCAATTTTGTCTCTGAAGCTACATGTATCGGTGAAATTCTGGCCAGTGTAAGTTATAGGAAACTTTAATAGCCAAAGGTCAAAATGAGAAGCTTCCTTGACTTGACAGAATATCTTCACCACGACATCGGGGCCATAAACTCAGAGCCTTGACAACCAGTTGCTCCTACAGATGAAGAACGCAACCCACATTTTTTTTTATCTATATATGAAAGCTCTAATGTTTTCTTGTGTGTTTAATCAAGCAAAATGCTTTTCATATATTCCATTTAACATGACATGTTCCTGTTATAACTTGGTATGATAAATGTGATTCATGAATTATTAATGCTTTGATAGTGAAATATTCAGTTTTAAACAATGGTTTGTTTATATTTTAGTTGGGTAATGTCAATAATCTTATATTCTGTTGTGTGTTGGGGGGTTTGGCTGGATATTTTGGTGTTGTTTTCTTTTCTTTGCTCTCCAGGTGTTGTGCAAACTGGGTTTTTTCTGTGGAGAAGGTGCTGGCAGAAGAGTCCTTCACCCTCATCAGCATTATTGGCTGCACTTGTGGAGGATGTTCACGTGCAGGCCTAATGACTTGCAGCACCTGTGGATGGTGATCACGTGCAAACTTAAAGACTTTCAGCTGAAGCAGATAATGAGATGGCATTCTGCATTTAAGCCATGAGTGATTTGAGCAGAATTGCCAGGAACTCGACCTTGTGATGTTCGTTTGTGAGACGCTGAGGACCGCGCCTGGGTTTGACACATCATGCCTGTGAAGGAGGACGGGTGAGGGACACATGCTGTCAGCACACATCAGAGGTGATGATTGTCTGAATAAGTGTTAACAGTAATTTGGTATTTTGTTACGCAGTATATTTGAACATTGATGAGAATTGTGCAGCTCGCTTCTCACTGCCGTGGCGTATGGAATGATGATCCTCCACCTGTTGTGAGAAGCTGCTCATTTACATAAAGCTTAAATTCAGACCTGAATGTGTTGCTGATAGTGTGTGCCTTTGAAGGATATTTGTTGTAGCTGTTGACTTACCACACCTTTTCCATCCTTCACAGAGTCAGTTTGTCGTATCCACCTGGGGGGTGTTCGGCGGTGAGTCTGGGTCCAGAAGCATCGAGCTTTGATCCATTTGGGCGCTGGAGAGTGCGCCATCCTTCACCTTGCCAGACAACCGCACATTTATGTTGTACACAAATTATTGCACAGAAGGGAAATAAATTTGGTTTGTTTTTGGAACCGCTTTCTGGTTATTTAGCGCTGGGTTCAGTCAGACACTGGTCCGCTCCTCAATCCGCGTCTGCACATAACAGTAGTTCCCGGCCATTCTAAAATGGACCCAGCGGCAGAAGCGGTTCCTTTTGCTGAAAGAGTTCAAGAATACTTGGAGAAGATATGGGAGCAATTACGGCCTCTCGCAAATCAAATTAAACAAACAGATGCTCGCATTACGGAGCTTGCAGCACAAGCCGTTCTGCTTCCTGCTGCTCCAGCTGCAGCACTATCGATACCGGTGCAGATAACTCCGTCACCCAAGGGGAGGCGGAGTGCGGCGGATTATTCCGTGGATTTCCAAATTTTTTCTGCTCAGTCCGGTTGGAATGCCACAGCTTTGAGAGGAGTGTTTGTGGATGGTTCGAACGATTCATTAAAAGACAAGCTAGCAGTCCGTGACGAACCAAAAGATTTAGATGAGTTAATATCTTTGGCTATTCGTCTAGATGATCGGATAAAGGAGCATGGACGCGAGAGAGGGCGGACATCAGAGCGGGTCTTTTCGTCTCGGGGCTTTCCCGACACAGATCAGGGCTGCCTCTTCTTTGCCCCACTGAGACTCCTCCGACGGGACCTCTGGCTCCTCTTGCGGATGAGCCCATGCAGCTCGGACGAGCTGAAGCCGCCATATAGCCCCGGTCACATAAGCATCAAGAAAGATAATGATGACGTATCTCCAGGTGTTCTTAGACAGGCATAATAATGGACACAAAACAAAAAATGGGGGCAGATCTTTGTTTGTTTAGTTATTTGGGCTGTTTTTGTTTTCTTGTAAGGGGTTATAAATTGTTTTGGGATTTAGAGGCGGTTCTGGTGGAGTGAACGACTGGCAGTTCGGAGCTCGGCTGGACTCAGGTAATCATTTTTTCGACTTAGGTAATTTCTGTTTGAGGATTGGGTCGTTTTGTTTTGTTGTTTTTTATATCCCTGTTTCCCTAACCCCAACCTCACATGCTCTAAGACCGTTTGTCTTTTGCGTTGTGGGGTGGTGCAGGTTGGTTATGCTGAGCATTTCTCAGAAAACCTCCGCACCTAGGGGGGGGGTTGTTAGGGGCGTTTTTTTGGGTTTGGTTGATGCCCGGTTCCTCTCCAGCCCCAGTGGGCCTTTGACCGTTCGTCATTGGTGTTACCGGGGTGTGGTGCAGCGGGTACGTACCTCAGTCAGAGTGGTGGGCCGATCTGTGCCGTTCGCCATTTCGGTAGTTCCACCCCTCCCGATGGGCTGGTGGTATGGTCGGTTTGGGGCACCGGACGTATTTCCGGTTTTCCGCTGCGCTTAGGGGATGGGACTGGGATAGTTTTTCCTGTTTCCTTCCCCAGCTTGGTAGTTTTGTGCCGTTCGCCAAAACTGAGCTGACGATAGGCTCTGGGAGTGATCTGGGGTCTTTCGGTGTGCTGGGGGGGGGGGTAACAGGGTTTGCCGGTTGTTTTATTTGCCCCCGGGGTGGTTTAATGAACTCCGCCGGGGGTTGGATTTTTGTGTTTTTTATGTTTCCTTCCAGGTTCCACCTCCAGGGTTGATGGGACGATCCTCTGGGGGGGAATTGATTGTGGGGCCCACTAGCCAAGAGTGGCCAGGTCTGGGGTTCCTGGGTTGTGGGGAGGGTGCCTCCTGGGGTTGATGATATGGTCCTCTGGAGGG
Source organism: Thalassophryne amazonica (assembly GCF_902500255.1). Classification (NCBI taxonomy): domain Eukaryota; kingdom Metazoa; phylum Chordata; class Actinopteri; order Batrachoidiformes; family Batrachoididae; genus Thalassophryne; species Thalassophryne amazonica. Next base: position 69,632,581 of record NC_047103.1, read on the forward strand.
CGCTGTTGCTCCATGAATACCTGGGGACCTCTGTGGGATTCTGGCTTTGGCTGTTACTCCTGGAACTGGAGGTAAATGTTTTCTGGGGGGTGTTGGGCTCTGCACGTCGTTCTGGGGGGGTTGTTTGTTATGTTTCTTTGTGAATTTATGTTTGTATTGTGTTGTTGGGGCTATGTTGGGTTATTGCATTTGGGAGTTTTTCTTTTCTTCCCGGGGTTGGATGGGACGGTCCCCTGGGGAGGGTTTGGGTGGGTTTTGTGTTTTTCTTGTATGTTGGGTTGTATATGGGACTCTTTTGGGGTTTTTGTTGATGCAAGCCGGCCTTCCAGCCGCGGTGCACTGTCCTGCCATCTGCTTCCTGTCGTGGACCCCGGAGGGAGGTGCTGTTCTCGGGCCTGGTCTGTTCGGTCGCCGGGAGGCTTCCTGTTGATGGGGGGGTACTGTTGTGTGTTGGGGGGTTTGGCTGGATATTTTGGTGTTGTTTTCTTTTCCTTGCTCTCTAGGTGGTGTGCAAACTGGGTTTTTTCTGTGGAGAAGGTGCTGGCAGAAGAGTCCTTCACCCTCATCAGCATTATTGGCTGCACTTGTGGAGGATGTTCACGTGCAGGCCTAATGACTTGCAGCACCTGTGGATGATGCTCACGTGCAAACTTAAAGACTTTCAGCTGAAGCAGATAATGAGATGGCATTCTGCATTTAAGCCATGAGTGATTCGAGCAGAATTGCCGGGAACTCGACCTTGTGACGTTCCTTTGTGAGACGATGAGGACCGCGCCTGGGTTTGACACATCGTGCCTGTGAAGGAGGACGGGTGAGGGACACATGCTGTCAGCACACATCAGAGGTGATGATTGTCTGAATAAGTGTTAACAGTAATTTGGTATTTTGTTACGCAGTATATTTGAACATTGATAAGAATTGTGCAGCTCGCTTCTCACTGCCGTGGCGTACGGAATGATGATCCTCCACCTGTTGTGAGAAGCTGCTCATTTACATAAAGCTTAAATTCAGACCTGAATGTGTTGCTGATAGTGTGTGCCTTTGAAGGATATTTGTTGTAGCTGTTGACTTACCTCACCTTTTCCATCCTTCACAGAGTCAGTTTGTCGTATCCACCTGGGGGGTGTTCGGCGGTGAGTCTGGGTCCAGAAGCGTCGGGCTTCGATCCATTTGGGTGCTGGAGAGCGCGCCGTCCTTCACCTCGCCAGACAACCGCACATTTATGTTGTACACAAATTATTGCACAGAAGGGAAATAAATTTGTTTTGTTTTTGGAACCGCTTTCTGGTTATTTAGCGCTGGGTTCAGTCAGACGCTGGTCCGCTCCTCAATCCGCGTCTGCACATAACAATATTCAAAGGAACTCAAGAAAAATGTATGTCAATATATTACGTGGGTAGGCTGAAAAGTTCTAAGGCTCACTATGATGCAGTTAATGCATTAACTGTATCATAGTGAGCCTTAGAACTTTTCAACCTATGCTCGTACATTATCTAGGTATATGAAATATCTCTGTTTTCCTTACATGTAAAGTATATGTGAAATTATTTATCTAATAGATTACAATTTGTTCATGTAAATGGGGAATCTTCTTCACAGACTAAGGTTAATTATGGAGTTCCACAAGGTTCTGTGCTAGGACCAATTTTATTCACTTTATACATGCTTCCCTTAGGCAGTATTATTAGACAGCATTGCTTAAATTTTCATTGTTACGCAGATGATACTCAGCTTTATCTATCCATGAAGCCAGAGGACACACACCAATTAGCTAAACTGCAGGATTGTCTTACAGACATAAAGACATGGATGACCTCTAATTTCCTGCTTTTAAACTAAAAAACTAATTCATGCATTTATTTCCTCTAGGCTGGACTATTGTAATTCATTATTATCAGGTTGTCCTAAAAGTTCCCTGAAAAGCCTTCAGTTAATTCAAAATGCTGCAGCTAGAGTACTGACAGGGACTAGAAGGAGAGAGCATATCTCACCCATATAGGCCTCTCTTCATTGGCTTCCTGTTAATTCTAGAATAGAATTTAAAATTCTTCTTCTTACTTATAAGGTTTTGAATAATCAGGTCCCATCTTATCTTAGGGACCTCATAGTACCATATCACCCCAATAGAGCAGTTCGCTCTCAGACTGCAGGCTTACTTGTAGTTTCTAGGGTTTGTAAGAGTAGAATGGGAGGCAGAGCCTTCAGCTTTCAGGCTCCTCTCCTCTGGAACCAGCTCCCAATTTGGATCAGGGAGACAGACACCCTCTCTACTTTTAAGATTAGGCTTAAAACTTTCCTTTTGCTAAAGCTTATAGTTAGGGCTGGATCAGGTGACCCTGAACCATCCCTTAGTTATGCTGCTATAGACTTAGACTGCTGGGGGGTTCCCATGATGCACTGAGTGTTTCTTTCTCTTTCTGCTCTGTATGCACCACTCTGCATTTAATCATTAGTGATTGATCTCTGCTCCCCTCCACAGCATGTCTTTTTTCCTGGTTCTCTCCCTCAGCCCAACCAGTCCCAGCAGAAGACTGCCCCTCCCTGAGCCTGGTTCTGCTGGAGGTTTCTTCCTGTTAAAAGGGAGTTTTTCCTTCCCACTGTTGCCAAGTGCTTGCTCACAGGGGGTCATTTTGACAGTTGGGGTTTTTCTGTGATTATTGTATGGCTTTGCGTTGCAATATGAAGCGCCTTGGGGCAACTGTTTGTTGTGATTTGGCGCTATATAAATGAAATTGATTTGATTTGATTTGATTTGATTACATACACCAAGTGGGTGGAGTTTGATGATGTAGGAGCTGCCTTTAAAAGACCCAGAATAAAGGCTCTCATCCTTTTTCTTCTTTGTCTTCCCTCCTCTTCTGCCTCTTGTCTGCTCTTCTTGCAGACAAGAGGCTCTTTGTTGCAAAAAAGGCCCCGCAAGCGGCCTAGCCTCATGTAGTTAAAGCTACCACGTGGCACTTTGTTCATCCTTTGTTTCATGATGTTTGGTAACTTTTGATAACAATTTGCCAGCCTGATCACTCTTTTTAAGGCTCATCAAGTTTTTCCCTTTTACGAGGTCTGTCCATAAAGTATAGGTCCTTTTAATTTTGATCAAACAAAGCGCCAGTCTCTCAGCAACTTCTCAGACAAAGGAATTCCGACGAGGGGCTGGACGACTCCTCCCACAAGGAGTGCTCACAGGCGAATGACGTCACCAACAGGCGTGGAAAAACTCACGCATGCGCACGAGGGTTCAAGCATGTCTGACGTAAAAACATATGAATGAAATCCATATAGTTTTTGAAAAAAATAAAAAGGACCTATACTTTACGGACAGACCTCGTATAAGATAACTTCCTAGCGGAGTTTCTCAGATAAAGAGCAAATTTCCAGAAAATCATATTTCCTTCCCTGTAATGTTATAACGTCACTTTTAACTTTTACTAAATTCACAAAGACTTGTAATCTGGCCCCCAAAATCTTTGGACACCAGAAATCTTTTAAGAACAACCACCTAAAACCTTTATCTGTGGGTCAAACAAAACAAACTGAAAGACCCACAGAACCATTGGTCTGACCTGTCACCAAACCAAGCCTAAACCACTGGAGCCTGGGATCACTGGAGAAAACCAGCGGTTCAACCCCAGACCCAGCCAAGCTCAGGCCACAAAAGCACACCACAAAGGAGTCGGATGGACGGTTCATCAGAACCACCTCTTCAACAGACCAGCTAAGTGACCCAACCTAAAGCCCCCTGCACACATAGTGCAAAGTTTGGTCGAATATGGCAAAACAGCGTGAAACAGTTCAAATTAGCGCACCACAAAACATTGCACCGATGGGCAGGTGTGCACGATCCCAGTGCAAGGGTTCATGCACACGACGGTATCTTTGGAGCAGGAACACAGTACAAGGTGCACCACATCGTGCCGCTGATGTGGAATAAATAAAAACTAGCTGGTACCTGTGGAACCACATCGCACCGCTTATGTGGAATAAATAAAACCTAAAAAACAGTTGGTACCTGTGGAACCACATTGCATCGCTTATGTGGAATATAATAATAATAAAAAAAACACATACCACCCACGGGATTCTGCACTTTACTGATTGCCAAATCAAAAATTTACCACTGAGCTACTGTCACTGGCCTGTAAACAGTGCGGGGAAAATACTTACCATACCATACACCATAAAAAACAACAGCATTTTATATTTAATTCCTCTTATCAAGTAGGCAATACAAATATGATCTGTCTGTTCCTCTGTAGTCACAGACAGACAGTTATGAAATAATATGAATGAGAAGCAGTTCACTCTTCTCATGTCCACATCTGCTGGTGTGTGTCAAGCTGACCCGCGCATGTGTCCGGGCCAACACGCGTTTCTTGTGGACACTGCGTCATATGGAACAGAGCTCACGTGGGTGACATGAAAGTCAAATCGCCTGCTGCATGTTCTGATCTGGCGTTCCATTTCAACTTGGGGGTAGCCCATCAATGGCTGCAGCGAGGGAGCGTGCGCACACTGCAGCCCACAGCATATATCACCATATATCACAGGGATATATGTTTTTATTTCTGTCCACCTGATGATAGCAAACTGACACATGTGCGCCACAGTAGGCAGTTGTTAGTCCAAGTCCGTCCAAACACAGTACGTGTTGTCAAACTGGGATGTCCAGAATGACAGATCTCTACAGCTGCTTCAGCAGCCACACTCCTGTCAGTTTGCGTATACACCAAAGCCACACTTGTGGGGACCTTAGACAAATTTCACTGCCAGCACGACAGTGACTGTCTGCAGACTACTGTCGTGCCAAGAGTGTGAATGGCCACAAATTTTCTAAGTGCATAACGAGCGGTGTTAGATGTTTGTGCGTGTCAGCTGGAATTTGGCCTACACCTGCCGTGTGAGGGATCGATGGGTTCGCACAGCGCACACTCTGTCTTTCAGGCGCTGGTGTGTGCAAACAGTTGTAGCAACAGGTGTACCAGCCATTTGAGGCAGGGACGATTTTACACATTTTGCACAGGATTCCTGCTTCATGCACACTTCAACCAAACTTTGCACTGTGTGAAGGGGCCCTAAGGTTCATCATGGTTTTGTTGTCAGTGGATGCAAAGTAGCTTTAAACATTCACTTGGTAATTTTTATTAATAATAATTGTTTCTTACTGACAGACAGCCTGAATTTTGAACATGCTGGCAATGTCATATTATGAATCCCTTATTTAAAGGTTAATCAAATTTATAAAATTACAGTGGTGACGAAAAAAAATAATTTACTACTTACTTAAATCTTTTTTTTAAATGAGTGGTGGCACACCTTTGAGTCTTTAATGAACCCCTAAGCCAATTACATCAATGAAAGCTTCTTTAATAAGCTCAGAGGCTTCAGAAACACTGGCTGGAGGTCACAAAGTATAATATAATAATAATTATAATAATACTTATAATTTATTATAAGTATAACAGTAATTATAGTCATTATTGACACCAGATACAGACAGGCACACTCAGTCCATTTGTGTCTGGACAAGTTTTGTAATTTTGCCTCTGTTCAGATTCAGGTGACTTTATTTGTACCCGTAGGTAGATTTAGGGCGTCCATGTTAGTCAAGCACAACAATAACAATAAAAACAGTGAAAACACCAACAAAGAACATATGAAAAACAAAAGCGTAACACAGACACAACCAGGCACTCACAGGCTTACTAAAAGACAAAAAACAGGCATCAAGAGAAACCACTAAAAGATGGCCAGCATAAAATCAATGTGCAAAAGACAAATAAATAGTTCCATAAATACAGTAAATAATAATTAAATAAACATGTACAAACATTGCTAAGATTTATTCAAGTGGACAATTGCCACTGGAATAAAGCTGCTCTTGTAGTATTTTGTCCTACACCTTGGGACTTTGAACCTACAACCAGTTTTATTATATGGTAAACAAGAAAATTGGGAGTTTCAACTCTTTATTATTACTGTCATACTGCACCGAGCTTCCTGTGGTGTCATGACGACGCAGGAATGTCTGCGTCAGGTGCGCGCTGCAGACAGACTGTGCACTCTGATTATCTTGTAGTTTATATTTGTTCTTGTGCTGAGCTGCAGGTCTGCACTCTGAGTTCTGTTTTAGTTTATCTTTCCTACTTGACCGCGAGATGCTCACGCGCGCGAGCAAACCATCTATTGGGTAAATGTGGAAATGTCTGGAGTTATACTTGATGTGGACATGTCCTGTTTCTGGCAATCAGTCTGTGAGCAGGACTTATGTCCTTTCTTTAACACGGTGATGAGAGCAAGGAGCGCAGGCAGCCTTTTTTTCTTGTAATTGTTCACATGTGCGCGCACGAATGAATCGTCCGTAAGTGGACTGGAGATGTCCGGACTTTTTACTGAACGTGTACATGTCCTGTCTCTGGCAATCAGTCTGTGAACAGGACTTTTATGGGCTGTATTTAAACACATTTGTGAGAGAAGACAGAGGAGCTGCTGCGGCAGCGTTTTTTTTTTTTTTTTTTCCTGTGCTCTCAGTTTTTACTGCATTATGTACACAGCATCGTCATGACGACACACGATGCAACTCGAAGCGGCCCGTGTGAAAGGGGCTTAATAAGGAATAGTCTTTGTGAAATAATGAACAGGCATCATGTAGAATCTTGTCAACAAACTGATAGCCAAAGTAGGTGTTGTATCGCGTTATCTGATTGGTCGTTTTCAATAGAAGGCATCACTCGATTGGCTAGCGCTACGCTGCACGCGAGGTGTACTCGGCTCCACCAGCGGTCAACTTGGCATGTGGTACAGCTCAGAAAGTGGTGAATGGGCCAATCAGAAGTTGGCAAAATCGCATACCATATAATAACATACATAATTACATAACAAATAGATACGTACAATAAATAATCACACAACACAGAAACAGAGAGTGACACTTTGTTCTGTGCGCTGATCGAAAAGGTGGGCATGGCCACAAACTGTCGCTGCTGTTGAGATCTCTGGACCTATGAGTCACAGCTGGAGAACATGTACTGTGTTATGAAAGACATGACCATACAACTGTCCACCTTGAGGCGCGTGCATGTGCCCGTTGTCCTCACGTGGAAATACATAAAAACAATATATCACTTTGCAACAGGATGGAACAGCCGTCAGCGTGCAGATCGATAGGCTGTGCCAGGTGAAAAGGACCACTTGAGCATGTGTACACTCAGCTGGTGATCTGAATGTCATGTCACCCACGTCACATCTGGTCCACATGACATGGTGTCCTCTGGGGTGCTGCTCAGTGGACATACACGTGGGGCCAGCAGATGTGGACATCATAAGAGTGCACTGCTTCATTTTAGGGCTGGGCAACGTTAACACGCTAACGTTGCGTTAATTATTGAGGTCATTATCGCCGACAATTTTGTTCCTCCCCTTAACGCTGCGTTTTTTTTTTTGTTTTGTTTTTTTTAGCCTTTTATGACTGTTGCTCGTTGCCTTTTATTTTGAAAGCGTCAGTCAGGGGCGAGTTTATGCTGCTGCTTCCTGCTGATAGCTGAGTTCACACAGAAAACGACACAAGGATCGAGAAAAGTACAGGCTATGCAATGCACAACAAAACAAAATGCAGAAAGACGCCGAACTTTTGAATGGACATTTTCGGTACAAAATTCTACAGGATCAGGCCTGGATCCAGACCAGTTGGGACCGATGCAGCTGCATCGGTCAAATTTTTTTTACGCATCGTTCGTCATCGGTAAAAAAAAATCTTGAATAATCTCGAATAGCCGAACATGTCCCCACGGTGAACACAGCTTTTTGGTGGTTTTCATGTCAACCTATAGTCCGTAAATTTATACGGATTTTTCCGAGTTTCAGAGTCATACGGACGTACAAATAAACTCGGATATTCAGGGTTTGGTCTGTAATAAACTATTTCTGCAGCGTGGCTCCACTTTGAAACCATGAACCATTGAAGCAATGCTTTGATCCAGTAGCTCGTTGGTTCTTTGATTCACTGCTCTTCAGAAATGGCAAGCCGCTTCTTAACCCCTCGCAAAGCCATTAACATATCGTCAGTCACTTTTGTGTGGATTAAAGTCACTAACTGGGACTCTTGTCTTGTTGCTGTCAAGAAACGAGAATCGTCCTCCGTTCCGTTCACACAGCTCGAAACGCTGCACGGCTGAGACAGAGTCCGGTCGGAATTAATAACTTCAAAATGAATCGCCGTTTTAAATAAAATGACACCTCTTTCCAAATGTAATACAGACAAGAAACTACAATCGACTAAAATGTTTTTTTTTCCTCCCAAAATGAAACGTGTTGTATTTTCTTTTCAAGTTACATCCTGAAGTGAAGCACAGCAGCTCTAAGCTCAGCTCAGATATATGGAAACACATTCATGCCAATGTCTGAAAGGAAATGCTTTTGACAAAAACTACAGATTTTGTTTATTCCTATTTATGTCCAGAGATCAAGGATTCACCATGTAGAGTTCATTATGTACAAAGTTTAAGGATCCAGTGACTAAATTCATATTTATTTACTTTAAGACTTAATAAAATGTTCAATTTCAATTCAATTCAATCAGCTTATAAAGTGCCAAATCACAACAAAATGTAAATATACTAAAACAAATACATCACAATTGTACACATATCAAATTGTGGTATGTGTACAATTGTGACGTATTTGTTTTAGTACATTTAGTCATGGACATGAATATTGTTATTTTGATATGAAACAGGATAACAAATGACCTGCCAGTGGTTTTATATTTGATTTCATTAGTGTGTTTCAGTTGAAATTTACATTTTCAAATGTATGCAATGTTCATTTACATTTTCAAATAAAACTGTGCTTTTAAGCGGCTTTTGAATTCATTTTTTGGGTTTCACATATACCATGCGATTAATCATGATTAATCACAGAAAGTCATTGGATGCACATCATGTCTCTTTCACAAATTCCCTTAATTGCTCACATTTAATGAATGAATTAATTAATTAGAACCGCCGATCTGTGGTATACCGGCAAATTCCGCCAGATGGCGGTTTCAGCTAGCGAGTATGAGTCCGTCCAGCTTCCATGTACAGTAGTGCTCAGAATAATAGTAGTGCTATGTGACTAAAAGATTAATCCAGGTTTTGAGTATATTTCTTATTGTTACATGGGAAACAAGGTACCAGTAGATTCAGTAGATTCTCACAAATCCAACAAGACCAAGCATTCATGATATGCACACTCTTAAGGCTATGAAATTGGGCTATTAGTAAAAAAAAAGTAGAAAAGGGGGTGTTCACAATAATAGTAGTGTGGCATTCATTCAGTGAGTTCGTCAGTTTTGTGGAACAAACAGGTGTGAATCAGGTGTCCCCTATTTAAGGATGAAGCCAGCACCTGTTGAACATGCTTTTCTCTTTGAAAGCCTGAGGAAAATGGGACGTTCAAGACATTGTTCAGAAGAACAGCGTAGTTTGAATAAAAAGTTGATTGGAGAGGGGAAAACTTATACGTAGGTGCAAAAATTCTAGGCTGTTCATCTACAATGATCTCCAATGCTTTAAAATGGACAAAAAAAAACAAAAAAAAAACAGAGACACATGGAAGAAAATGGAAAACAACCATTAAAATGGATAGAAGAATAACCAGAATGGCAAAGGCTCACCCATTGATCAGCTCCAGGATGATCAGAGACAGTCTGGAGTTACCTGTAAGTGCTGTGACAGTTAGAAGACGCCTGTGTGAAGCTAATTTATTTGCAAAAATCCCACGCAAAGTCCCTCTGTTAAATAAAAGACGTGCAGAAGAGGTTACAATTTGCCAAAGAACACATCAACTGGCCTAAAGAGAAATGTAGGAATATTTTGTGGACTGATGAGAGTAAAATTGTTCTTTTTGGGTTCAAGGGCCGCAGTCAGTTTGTGAGATGACCCCCAAACTCTGAATTCAAGCCACAGTTCACAGTGAAGACAGTGAAGCATGGTGGTGCAAGCATCATGATATGGGCATGTTTCTCCTACTATGGTGTTGGGCCTATATATCGCATACCAGATATCATGGATCAGTTTGGATATGTGAAAATACTTGAAGAGGTCATGTTGCCCTATGCTGAAGAGGACATGCCCTTGAAATGGGTGTTTCAACAAGACAATTACCCCAAGCACACTAGTAAACAAGCAAAATCTTGGTTCCAAACCAACAAAATTAATGCCTCGCAGATGTGAAGAAATCATTAAAAACTGTTAAAATACTAGTTTAGTGATTCACAAGATTGCTAAAAAGCAGTTTGAACATAATAGTTTTGAGTTTGTAGCATCAACAGCAGATGCTACTATTATTGTGAACACCTCCTTTTCTACTTTTTTTTTTACTAATAGCCCAATTTCATAGCCTTAAGAGTGTGCATATCATGAATGCTTGGTCTTGTTGGATTTGTGAGAATCTACTGAATCTACTTGTACCTTGTTTCCCATGTACAATAGAAATATACTCAAAACCTGGATTAATCTGTTTAGTCACATAGCACAACTATTATTCTGAACACTACTGTATGACATTCAATGCATTGTCACTGAGCACTGTTTTTTTTTTTATCCGTATTTCATCAAAGTAGATCATTGAAAATTATTAGAAGATGTTCTCTAGGGCAAAAACATCCACAGATCCCAAATCTGCCATCACATTTGCACCAGCTATTATGGTTCGGGTGCTATGGGCCCCATTTTGACGCTGAAAATAGCGCTCGGGCAGCCCCCCCCCCCCCCCCCCAAAAAAAAATATGCAAAAAACAGTATAGTTTTGTGAAAACACTGCTTCTTAATTACTGCAAACAAATGTCAGCATGTTTTTATTACACTTTCTTTCCAGTCTTGCCTTGAATTTTATGCATTCTCATAATTTATTAGAATATGTCATTCCCATCATACTTCAGTATACACTGAAGTATGTACCGCTCCTTAATCTGTGTGATGCCCATAGGATCGTCACTGAAAGCCATCTGAATAATCCGTATGGTTTCCACCTGGCTGTTGCCCAGTTTCTGGCAAAATTTGATGCAGTCGCGCTGCTCGAGTCGTTCCGCCATTTCCTTGCAAAGAAAAAACGACGAGAGATTACATCCATCCTCACACAAAGGCTGCTTACAAGCAAATGACGCAACCGACAGGCATGAAAAAAAATCACGCATGCGCACGAAGGTTCAAGGTTGGCTCATGCAAGCACACGTGATTCAAATCCATCAGGTTTTTGAAAAAATAAAAAGGTCAGATACTTTTCTAACAGAACTTGTACATTAATCTATTGGTTTGTGATATTGTAAAGAAAAGTGCCTCATTTTCGTCATGGCAGCACAGATTCATTCTAATTCATTCCGTGATGGCTGCACAAAATTAAAAGTGAAGCGGGGCAGGGCATCGGGGTTGGTTATGGTTAGGGTGGGGGGAAAGAGTAAGATCAAGTTTTGGTTAAGGGTTTAGGGTCGGGGTAGGAGTAGGGTTATGAATAGTGAGTTAAGAAAAACCCGTCACGAAAATTTGACTAATTTCATCACAGGAGCACAAAAAACCCCCCCCCCAAAAAAACATGAGACTGGGCTGCACCACAAGCTGTGATTATTGTCAAAAGAATCAACTGTTGTGGCATCACAGAATAATTTCCACTCTGTAAAAGTCAAACAAGTCATTCCTGTTGACATTGTATAACGGCTGAAGCATGTTGTCGCACATTCACGGTACACATTTTAATATCGGTGAGATGCACTGACCTCCCCTTCACCCTGACTGCACCCACCCATCCACCTCTCTTTCTGTCTGTCAAATTAAATTGAGTTGGAGTCATTACTATGAAGACAAATGGTGAATGAGTTCTTTCTCTCTAAGTACCCCTGTTGGCTTTCTTCTGTCCAAATGATGAACACCTGTCCACAGCCTGGGAGGTTTATCTATGATGGCAACACTTGAAATGAGCTTCAGAGATATAATTCAGGGAAAGCATCACTGTAGAACAAGCATGAGTCATCCTTAGTACTGCTGAGATTCAGACATCCAAGATGGCATCGTAACATGGGTGCAAGGCCTCGACTGGTAGAAGTAATTGGTAGATGAGCTTCCACACTTTATCCATTGGATTAGTAGTCACAGCTTTATGCTTGAGCAGAAGAGGACTTTAACAGAAGGACCTCAATCAAATCTAGGCTGGAATCTCTATGTGGAGGTGTGCAACCTGCAGTTGAAATTTCATATATTCTTTTGATGAAATTCTGTACTACTGCACCATCAAACTATAAGTGGTGACATTGTTCATTTGCTGTAAATGTAGCAAAAGACATAGTTAGCAACTTGCAATTTTTGATGTATACATTCCTTGACTTGCCTAAAGAAAACTGGCTGTAAAAGTGATTTGCTGAATTGTGCCAATAACTGTCACACATACTTTGATTACTTCACAGCATTAAATTATTTATTTGGTTGCTCATTAACTTTTGACATTTTATGTAATATTGTAATTATTACACATTTAGAGAGCATGTGGCTCTGTGGGACAGGAGCTGGACTTCCAGTATACAGACTAGCATATGATTCCAGGTGTGTGCTCCAAGCTACCTCCAGGCTCCAGGCTGCCAGGACAAGACACTTCATCATCCCAGTCCATCCAGCTATAAATGGGTTCCGACTGTGGCTGGGGAAGTAACCTCTGACAGACTGGCCTCCTATCAAGGGGGAGTTGCAGCATTACATCCAATTCATGCTACAGTATCTGGGGATAAGCATACCAGGACGTGTGCTGTTTAGACACAGAAGAAAATATTACTCTACGCTGCTTCATCAACAGAGGTAGGAAGTGCTTAAACTGAGTTTACCGGTCCTGCTTCAGTGGGTGTCAGTGTAATCAGTTTTGTATTCTACTGAGTGAAATATGATGTATGAGCATATGCTTTCCAAATGAGTTTAAGCTGGAGTCAGGACACAGCATATATGGGAAAAGATAATCATTTCTTGTTGTCTTTTAAGCTGGAGGAAGGTGGAGAGAGCCAGATGAGATAAGATGACTTTTTAGAAATGGAATGTAAACAAAAAGGGTAACGGGAGAAAGCAACTCAAATTTTCCATCCGCCACAAATGTGTAGTGTCCTAATAACAGGAGGCACACAGGTGGGTGAAAAACAGCCTCCAATGACACATCAGAGAACAACAATATGGACTTGCAGCTATGGATAAGAAAAATACTTTACTCAATGTTTTGGTGTGTAGGATTTAGGGGTCCTATATATACACATTTCTAGCACTACTTGGCTCAACTCTGCTCCGTTTTCTTTTTTTTTTTTTTTTGCTTTTCCATTCAGGATAATACTTGGTACCTGGTGCCATTTTTTATTTTTTTGATATCTGCTCAGGCGAGTTTCCAAGCTAGCTGAGTCTATACTAAAATGTGACGTCAAGAAACTGCTGGCCACTCATTGGTCAGAGAGTGTCATCAGTGGACGAGCCATGACTGCAGCGTCTGACCGCGTTTGACACGAGATCAAACCCGCCATTTTAAAAGTTGCAACAGCGTTACAGCTACTGTGGTTGTCTTTTGTTGCACTTGAGTTTTTTTAATAACATAGACTTCAATAACTTTAGATAGATACCTAAAAGATATTACATTATAGCTTCTGTTTCTTTTATAAAATAACCATATTTATAGCATAGCCTACTAGCTATAATTTAATTTTACAACAAGACTGCAGACTAGGTATACATATACTGCAATCTTCTCCTGTATGAATATTTAGGTTTTAGAAGCTAACTCCAATATTATGTAGTAACTATTTTTCTTGTATATGTTGTTTATTACCCTGATTGTGTAAATATCACTTATATACGAGGTCTGTCAATAAAGTATAGGTCCTTTTTATTTTTTTCAAAAACTATATGGATTTCATTCATATGTTTTTACGTCAGACATGCTTGAACCCTCGTGCGCATGCGTGAGTTTTTCCATGACTGTCGGTGACGTCATTCGCCTGTGAGCACTCCTTGTGGGAGGAGTCGTCCAGCCCCTTGTCGGAATTCCTTTGTCTGAGAAGTTGCTGAGAGACTGGCGCTTTGTTTGATCAAAATTTTTTCTAACCTGTGAGACACATTGAAGTGGACACGGTTTGAAAAATTAAGCTGGTTTTCAGTGAAATTTTTAACGGCTGATGAGAGATTTTGAGGTGGTACTGTCGCTTTAAGGACTTCCCACGGTGCGAGACGTCGCGCAGCGCTCTCAGGCGCCGTCGTCCGCCTGTTTCAAGCTGAAAACCTCCACATTTCAGGCTCTGTTGATCCAGGACGTCGTGAGAGAACAGAGAAGTTTCAGAAGAAGTCGGTTTCAGCATTTTATCCGGATATTCCACTGTTAAAGGAGATTTTTTTTAATGAAAGACGTGCGGACGGATTGCAGCGTCGGCTCGCAGTCGCTGCAACGCTCCACCACAGGAAAAACACCTCCGTTGGAAGCCTTAAGGACAAGATGGAACATGTCCAGCTGTTAAACAATTTCTCATATACTCACTCCACTGAAAGCCATCAAAAGCCGCCTGGATTTTACAAATGGTTATCAACACGGAGGTGTTTTTCCTGTGCCGCCGCACCATGCCGGCTGCGTCCTGACGCGCGGACCCGTCCGCACGTCTTTCATTAAAAAAATCTCCTTTAACAGTGGAATATCCGGATAAAATGCTGAAACCGACTTCTTCTGAAACTTCTCTGTTCTCTCACGACGTCCTGGATCAACAAAGCCTGAAATGTGGAGGTTTTCAGCTTGAAACAGGCTGACGACGGCGCCTGAGAGGGCTGCGCGACATCTTGCACCGTGGGAAGTCCTTAAAGCGACAGTATCACCTCAAAATCTCTCATCAGCCGTTAAAATTTTCACTGAAAACCAGCTTAATTTTTCGAACCAGTGTCCACTTCGATGTGTCTCACAGGTTTAGAAAAAGTTTGATCAAACAAAGCGCCAGTCTCTCAGCAACTTCTCAGACAAAGGAATTCCGACGACGGGCTGGAAGACTCCTCCCACAAGGAGTGCTCACAGGCGGATGACGTCACCGACAGGCGTGGAAAAACTCACGCATGCGCAAGAGGGTTCAAGCATGTCTGACGTAAAAACATATGAATGAAATCCATATAGTTTTTGAAAAAAATAAAAGGACCTATACTTATTGACAGCCCTCGTACATGCTGTCCATTTTCTTGAGCCGCTTAGGTAGGTAGGGAGAGTTCCCATGGGATAAAAAAGCTTTTCAACCTACCATCTCCGGTTCTCTTGGGATAATTCTGGGGTCTCCAACGACCTCGCTCTCCCCTGTCTCTCTTATCCCGCGCATCCGTTGATTTGAAAAAGGTTTTGACCAGTTATTTAAATTTGAACATAATTACTCTGAGGGCTAGACCACCACTCAGAGATTTATTAAACAGAATTTAAATGTCACAGAATTTGACAGAATGCAAGTTTTACAGAATGGGTGAAATAAGCAAAAGCATACCCAGAAGTTCTGAGGGTCCCAGGTTCCAACCAGCAATTTGGTGTTCCAGCAAGCTGACAGCAAGTAGGAACCCCGAACAGTGGGCTGGCTTTGTATTTATACCCTATGCTACTACAACATTTTTCTGCTAATCTTGGGTGTTGTCCTTCATCTGGGTGGTCTTGATCCCTCTATTTCATGGAATGGTCCTGCCCACACGCGCTGTAAAGTCTTCTCTTCTTGAACTGATAAGAAATTTGGGCAACAACTGTTAACTGAAAAGCTGTCAGTAACTCACATCACACTGTTATACCACAAGAATGTTTGCACATTTCAAAATTGCACAACCTTCTAACAAACAGTTTAGTCGCCTTCTCTGATGGTTTGTGGTCAGCACTGTTCCATATGCTGTTTGCAACATATGGATTTCTTAATATATCTTCAGGGGCTCACCGAAACAGGGACACATCACATTTACAAGACTTTTTTGAAAATGATTATATAAGTAACATCTTCATGACAACTTGCTAAGAAACTAAACTAATATTTGAGCAATCTTAGAACAAAAGCAAATGTAATCATAAACATAACATACCTTTAATTAGGTAGACACAATACACAATTCAACAGCATTCAAACATATAACTCAAAAGTATTTGAATACATAGATATCATGTAATTAACCTTAGCTATTGATTACATGTTTAATAAGCATTGATAACTACTGATCGCTATGAGCATATAAGTAATATAATCTTCAACAGCAATGAGCTCTATTAATATATAAATGATGACTTCTAAACATTAAAACACACTCATATATGTAACAATATATTTTTAGCTCAATAAAAGATAAATAATATTATGATGATACTGAATGGGGAAAAAAAGCACAAAAGGTTAATGCATATTTAAGCACATTTAAGATATATTCCTTCAGTTCTCAAGACCGGGCAACTAAGTGGCTCTACTCTACTCTTGTTTTTTTAGATATTTAGATATACTTTAGTATACACTAGTAGAGTTCTACCTTAGAATTGTAATGTATAATGTGTTATATAGAAGACATACTTTACTGAATTTTTATGGCTGATGTGCACAAAACCACACCATGGTCCGTCAATGAGGTGCAAACATTTCTCTGTTTGGTGGCAGACAAAAATATCCAAAGAGAGCTGAACGAAGGGACAAAAACTGAAAGGAAAAAAATAGGATCTCTCCCAACTGTTGGCCACTCATGGGTACCCCAGGACATCCCAGCAATGGAGAGAAACCTGAGAAAGCTTAAAAGTGACTACAGGACCATTCAAGACCACAATGGATGGACTGTGTCAAATGTAAAGGCTGGAAATGGTTTGAAGAGATGGACATCATTGACAGGCACAGACCAGCGGGCAATGGGAGGGAGGGTGGCCTCGACTCAGCCATGGCTTTGTTGGAGGCAGTGGTGGAGGACAGTAAGTGCTTTCTTGACTTTTAACCCATAGTCTGCTTGAATGCACCATTTAACGTTACTTAACTTAATTGGTGGAAACACCCATTTAACAAATAAGGATGTTTTCAGTCTAAACTCATGCTAAAGTTGTCTCATGTATGCAGACACAGTGAGCTAGCTAGTTAGCACTGATTGCTAACTAGTGAGCCAATTAATTCTGTGCCGGTTTGAAAGTATTCGCTTCTGATAAGAAAAGACAATGAAAAACACCTTCAGTTTGCTTGTCAACAATTAATGTGTACATCTAACTAAGCTAGTGCCATTGCTGTGATATATTTTTTATTAAATTCATTTGATATTATTTTTATTATATTTATTAATTTTCATTTTTTATTATATATGTTATTATTTTTTAGCATGATGCCATTTTGTGCTGTCTTTTTGGAATGGACGTTGTCACAGGAACAGGCCCACTGATACCATGAGTAAGCCTGGATGACCCCTGCCTGTGGTGTAAACACATGCATGGACTTCTCATCAAATTAGTCTTTATTTTCTTTGGTAAAGTTGTGTGTTTGGTTTTCTGTTTCTTCAGCTTTTTAAAAGTTTGTAACTCTTGCAATAGCCTAAGCAGTGGGTCACCCCCTTGAGTCTGGTCCGCTTGAGGTTTCTTCCTCAGTATCATCAGAGGGAGTTTTTCCTTACCACTGTCACCTGTGTGCTTGCTTTAACGGTTAGTAAGGTTAGACCAGTAGTGGGCACAGTTCCAATAATCCGATAATAATATTGAAAGTTATCGGTTATCTGTAACTTCCGATACATTTTTGGGTGGCTTATTGTTTTATCCCACCACTATATATATATATATATATATCCATCCATCCATTTTCTTCCGCTTTATCCGGAGTCGGGTCGCGGGGGCAGCAGCTCAAGCAAAGCCGCCCAGATCTCCCGATCCACACACACCTCCCGCAGCTCCTCCGGGGGAACCCCAAGGCATTCCCAAGCCAGCCGAGAGATGTAGTCCCTCCAGCGTGTCCTGGGTCTTCCCCGGGGCCTCCTCCCAATGGGACGTGCCTGGAACACCTCTCCAGCAAGGCGTCCAGGGGGCATCCGGAAAAGATGCCCAAGCCACCTCAACTGACTCCTTTCGATGTGGAGGAGCAGCGGCTCGACTCTGAGCTCCTCCCGAGTGACCGAGCTCCTCACCCTATCTCTAAGGGAGCGCCCAGCCACCCTGCGGAGGAAACTCATCTCGGCCGCTTGTACTCGCGATCTCGTTCTTTCGGTCATGAGCCAAATCTCATGACCATAGGTGACGATCAGAACGTAGATTGATTGGTAAATCGAGAGCTTTGCCCCCCTACTCAGCTCTTTCTTCACCACGACAGTCCGATACAGCGACCGCATCACTGCAGATGCTGCACCGATCCGCCTATCGATCTCACGCTCCATCCGTCCCTCACTCGTGAACAAGACCCCGAGATACTTAAACTCCTCCACTTGAGGCAAGGACACTCCACCGACCTGAAGAGGACAAAGCACCTTTTTCCGGTCGAGAACCATGGCCTCAGATTTGGAGGTGCTGATTTTCATCCCGGATGCTTCACACTCGGCTGCAAACCACCCCAGTGCACGCTGAAGGTCCTGATTTGACGAAGCCAACAGAACCACATCATCCGCAAACAGCAGAGACGAGATTCTGTGGTTCCCAAACCAGACCCCCTCTACACCCTGGCTGCGCCTAGAAATTCTGTCCATAAAAATAATGAACAGAACCGGTGACAAAGGGCAGCCCTGGCTGAGGCCAACGTGCACTGGATACAGGTTTGACTTACTACCGGCAATGTCAACAAAGCTCCTGCTGCGGTCGTACAGGGACTGGATAGCCCTTAGCAAAGGACCCCGGACCCCATACTCCCGGAGCACTCCCCACAGGGTCTGCCAATCCAAAGGCACTGTCCCCCGATCGCCACGCGATATTGCAGAGGCGTGTCAGCCAAGACAGTCCCACAACATCCAGAGACTTAAGGTACTCAGGACGGATTTCATCGACCTCCGGCTCAGGGTGTCCTGGTGCCACGTGCACTTTAGGACACCCTTGCGCTCGAACATGGTGTTCGTGATGGACAAACTGTGACTAGCACAGAAGTCCAACAACTGAACACCACTCGGGTTCAGATCGGGGAGGCCGTGCTTCCCGATCACCCACCTTCAGGTCTCACTGTCGCCGCCCATGTGGGCATTGAAATCCCCCAGGAGAACAATGGAGTCCCCAGTCAGAGCGCTATCTAGTACCCCTCCCAGGGAATCCAGGAAGGTCGGGTACTCTGCACTGCTGCTCGGCCCATAGGCCGAGACAATGGTGAGAGACCTGTCCTCGACCTGAAGTGAACTCCAACACATGGCGACTGAGCTGGGGAGCAATAAGCAATGCGACCCCAGCTTTCCACCTCTCCCCGTGGGCAACGCCAGAAAAATGAAGCGTCCAGCCCCTCGCGCGTGAGCCCCAACCCCAGGCCTGGCTAGAGGGTGGGACCCCGGCTCCACCATACCAGGCGACGTCTCGGTCCTTGATTTTTTACTGGTCATGGAGGTTCTGAACTGCCCTGAGAGGATAACCGATAATTATCGAAGATAATGTTTTCATTATCAGATTATCTTTTTAGATAACTTTTAACACCATTATCGGACTAATTATCTTGCGATAAATTTTTGTCTGATAATTTTTAGACAGATAACATGGTAAATAAAGCTGAACAGCTACAAACATTTATAACATTTAAAATCAGTTGAGCACCTACCTGTTAAATGTTTCATAGCAGATGTGTAGTTTCTACCCTCTGCAAACAGAGGAGAGCTGCTTCTAGAAGAAACCACTCTATCCTCTGCAGGCAAAGGAGAACTCATCACCAAAAAAAAAAAAAAAAAAATCCCTCATTTCTTTTAACCCCATACTGATACGTGGGCAATATCACCCAAGTCATCCAGAGGCATACATTTTTAACTTATGGTTCAAATTTTAACCAAACTAATTTTGGACAAATTATTTAAATTAACATCACATCTGAAGTTTTATAAAGTGAAAATATCAGATATATGTTTTAGTTTTAAAGTACAATGCGCTAATTTTTAAGGTTTTAGTGTGGACATGCTGTGTCCAGGTGCATTATGGGTATGATAGGGTAATCTCAGTACGTTCACGACATGAGAAATGCATTTCAGACACTCTGATCAGGCTCCACGGACAACAGCATTAAACTCTAGTGCCTAAAACTCTCGTGAATATATTCTCTGGGTTTATAGACATTATTATTGTGTTTGCGTTTATTAAATTCCACGCATCTTAAATGTAGCAGACACGGATTATCTGGAATTTTGTTTTGGCAAGTTTTTACGGTCTCTACTGCTATCTACTGGCCAGTAGTGTTCATGGCAGTGTTCAAACTGAAGCTGGGCTGATATTTTCAATCACTGTACCCGGTTCCAGCTCAAACTGTATGACAGAACAGCACTGTGTGAAAGTTCAGAGCGCACGATTTATGTTCTCACACACATTGTACGTTCAAAAACCACACGTCGGACTCGTGTTTCCAGAAGCAAAACGTAAACAAGCTTTTTTTTTTTCAAATTTAATTTACATTTATTTTTTACAAAAACTCTTGATGGGAGACATCAAAGTTAAAAAAACAACATTACAAAACAGGTCTGCGGTGATTGCACATGCACAGTGCGAGAGGTTGGATGCTTGTAGCTCTTCAGCAGTGGGATACCCTCACGACGGCCGACGAGGATATCAAACAGGTTTGATTTTCATCTGAACATACGATCACCGATCAGGAGGTGGTCATGAGATGTTAAACGCAGCTCATTACTCCATTTATCCTAAATGATGCAGGACACGCAATTAACCTGAAACTCAGTGTGATCCAAAAAATTCTCACACAAATAAAAAATCATCTGAAAAAGGGCCAAAACTCACACAGTGTAAACCCAGCTTAAGTACTGAACATCTGGCACCAGTAGATCATGGCAGTGTTCTATTTATTTTTGACACTTGTTATATCAGACGGTTATCTAATTACAACTTGGCTTTTTTTTTTTTTTTAATGCCTGTTTTTACAACTAAAAAAATGGAGTATTTTACAAAAGCACATTTATCTGTAAACACCAACACACAACACCTCACATTAACGTGTTGGTTTACATAATGAATGACTCAACCAAATCTGTGTTAGCGGAGGCACATTTTACCCAGAATCCTTTGCGATCTGTATGTGTTTGTTACAAAACTTCAGAATTAGTGCATTATTCAACATTAAAAGATATGTTATATTTTAACTTTGTACAAATGACAGAATTGACATTAATGGAGTTATTCTATCAGTATTCATTTTATTTATACACCAAACCATAACTCTGCATTGCTTTGTTTTCCAAGACCTCTGCCTGACGGCAGTGTTGTGATTGAGTAGAGAGTTGAGCTTTGTGGTTCTTCTCAGCTTGTTTCTGTGTTGGAATCCATGTAGTAAACAGGAGCTTCCAGCAGGGGGTAGGATGTTCAAAGACAGAAGTGTTGACTCATTGTTTGGGTTTGTTGCCACTTTTGATGCTACCAGAAGCGATTGTGGTGTTAAAACTCAATGTCATCTTGTTAGTAGTTGCAAGTGTACCAGAGACAATACTGGAATTTATCGGTTATTGGTTATCTGTAACTTACATTTTCTCCAGAAAGAGAAAGAAGAGCACACACACACTCCCTCTTTTATGCAAACACTCCTCTGCCACAACCAGCTGCACTCAACCCACCAGCTGAACACCATTAAGGTCATCCATCATGCTACACCAGCATCAACATCAGACCTTGCTTCCACATCTGCTTCAATGCCCAGCACCACATGGCAACATGTTATCACTGGTAAGAATGAACAAATCTCTCATCCTGTAGCTTTTAGCTGTACTTCTCAAATACCTTTTTTAACTTACTTTTTGCAATCATTTCCAATTTCTACCTTCATTGTTGTCTTGGCAATAGAAAAGGAGCCTGTTTCACCAGGAGAATATGACCATGCTGAGTTAGATTGAGGCTGAAGCTGTTGCACAACAGGAGCTGAACCGGGCCCAGCGTGATGAACACATTTAGCTAATCCTCAGTGATGCCCGTGAAGCAAGCGATACGAAAGCTGTATTTAATCAGGTTTTCCTTGGAGTGCTCAGAGCCGGTAACAAGCTTCCACAGTGCAGTAGCCACTCTCTTCTTCAGGGGCACACATCTACAGAAAGTCGTGTCTTGCCACTCCATAACTGGATGTAGTTTGTTGCACAGGAAGCTCAATATTTCTTTAGACATCCTGAAGTCATTCAACCACTGCGTATTGGTGGGAACAATCACATCCCAGCATTCTGAGGCTCGGTTGAATGCCCAGACAGATGGTTTGCGGCAGCAACGCTGTGACAAGAGAACCATCTGAAACGCGCATGCGCACACACACACACACACACACACACACACACACACACACACACACACACACACACACACACACACACACACACACACAGCATACATATTTTAATTAGTGTTGTCAGGTGATTAAAAAATTAATTGATTACAAGGTCTGTGATTAGTTAATCATAATCAATCACATTAAATTGCATATACAGTATTTTGTTTTTCAAGAATATCATCCCACAGATCTGTGTGTGTGTGTTGGGGGTATTTAATAATTTGTAGTACAACTCCAATCCAGTGAAGTTGGGACGTTGTGTAAAATGTAAATAAAAACAGAATACAATGATTTGCAAATCCTCTTCAACCTATATTCAATTGAATACACCACAAAGACAAGATATTTAATGTTCAAACTGATAGACTTTATTGTTTTTGTGTAAATATTTGCTCATTTTGAAATGGATGCCTGCAACACATTTCAAAAAAGCTGGGACAGTGGTATGTTTACCACTGTGTTACATCACCTTTCCTTCTAACAACACTCAACAAGCGTTTGGGAACTGAGGACACTAATTATTAGTTTTGTAGGTGGAATTCTTTCCCGTTCTTGCTTGATGTACGGCTTCAGTTGTTCAACAGTCTGGGGTCTCCATTATCGTATTTTGCGCTTCATAATGTGCCACACATTTTCAATGGGTGACAGGTCTGGTCTGCAGACAGGCCAGTCTAGTACCCACCCTCTTTTACTATGAAGCCACGCTGTTCTAACACATGCAGAATGTGAATTGGCATTGTCTTGCTGAAATAAGCAGGGACGTCCCTAAAAAAGACATTGCTTGGATGGCAGCATGTGTTGCTCCAAAACCTGGATGTACCTTTCAGCATTGATGGTGCCATCACAGATGTGTAACACACCCCCATACCATCACAGATGCTGGCTTTTGAACTTTGTAACAATCTGGATGGTCTTTTCCTCTTTTGTCCAGAGGACACGACATCCATGATTTCCAAAAACAATCTGAAATGTGGCCTCATCAGACCACAGCACACTTTTCCAGTTTTTCCAGTCTGTCCATTTCAAATGAGATCAGGCCCAGAGAAGGTGGTGGCGTTTCTGGATGTTGTTGATGTATGGCTTTTGCGTTGTATAGTAGAGTTTTAACTTGCACTTGTAGATGTAGCGACGAACTGTGTTAACTGACAATGGTTTTATGAAGTGTTCCTGAGCCCACGCGGTAAGATCCTTTACTCAATGATGTTGGTTTTTAATTCAGTGTCGCCTGAGGGATCGAAGGTCACGGGCATTTAATGTTGGTTTTCAGCCTTGCCGCTTACGTGTAGAAAGTTCTCCAGATTCTCTGAATCTTCGGATTATATTATGGACTGTAGATGATGGAATCCCTAAATTCCTTGCAATTGAACATTGACAAACATTGTTCTTAAACTGTTGGACTATTTTTTCAGGCAGTTGTTCACAAAGTGGTGATCCTCACCCCATCTTTGCTTGTGAATGGCTGAGCCTTTTGGGGATGCTCCTTTTATACCCAGTCATGACACTCACAATTAGTGTCCTCAGTTCCCAAACGCTTATTGAGTGTTGTTAGAAGGAAAGGTGATGTAACAGAGTGGTAAACATACCACTGTCCCAGCTTTATTGAAACGTGTTGCAGGCATCCATTTCACAATGAGCAAATATTTGCACAAAAACAATAAAGCTTATCAGTTTAAACAATAAATATCTTGTCTTTATGGTGTATTCAATTGAATATAGGTTGAAGAGGATTTGCAAATCACTGTATTCTGTTTTTATTTACATTTCACACAATGTCCCAACTTCATTTGAATTGGGGTTGTAAAATTAGAGTATCTGAGTTATTTCTGTTAGGGACCCTTCACACGTAACACGATTGAAGCTGACTAGCACACGAAGGAGGACCTACTTGGCATTTGTAAAATATCAGAGCCACCTCAAATGCCTCATGCACTTGTCGCCACAACCATTTGTGCACACAAGCGGCCGAAAGACAGCGAAAGCCTTGCCCGTGCTCATTTGACCCCCAAATGTCGGCCTAATTCCAGGTGTCACACACGAACATCCAACACCGCTTGCTGGACACTTAGAAAAGGTGGGGCTATTAGTGCACCTGGCACGATAGTAGATAGCAGGTGACTATATTCAACCTGTCTGTGAAAAGTGTCTAAGTGCATTACGAGTGTGGTGTCACCTAACAACACACATGGGTGAAACTGCACCCCCCCCCACACACACACACACAAATGGTATGTGGAGTGTGTCGTCGTTATCCCTACCCCGCAAGGCGCATGTCACTGCGAGATTTCCACATATTGTAATAATTCAAACACATATCACATTTGCAGCAGATCATTGCGTGATGAACATGCCATGCCAGCTGCATGTGTTCACGACGCGAGGCCCTAACTCTTCATGACACAGGAGCCGGCCAACTCTTCATGACAGGAGCGCATTAGGTAATTCATGTAAAAAATCAAAGAGAGAACAGTAATCCACCTCATTTCTTTACTTCCTGGTGTATGTCTAGGTGGAGGCTACCGCTCTTTATAACAGGAATTAAGTATTATGAAATGTGGTGTTTTATTAATTTTTTGCTCCGCTGCTGTGTGCGCGACTTTCCACATATGCTCACATTGTGTTTTGTGGTATCGTGCACACCTGTCTGACCATGCATCCCTCCCAAAAGCAGGTGGAATGTTTTGTGGATCCCCATTTCATTTTTGGCTCACGAATTTTCTTCCGGTTTCTGTGTCTTTTGTGTTATGTGAAGGGGCCCTGACATATGTCAAGGAGGTATTAAACAAGCTGTGACTTAAATTGATCCTAAAGCAGGAGAATAAGAACACTCATGGAATTGTGGGTGTTTGGAGATGTTAAAGATTATATTATTTAAATATGTCAATTGTAAATTAAAATCTAGAAGAATACCATCATAAATCAAACATGTTTAATCTGTTTTAAGGCTGTTCGACTTGAGTGACAGCCCAGTCTCACATTTTTTTTTGTTTTTTTTTCGTGCTCCCATGATGAAATGAGTCAAATTTTTGTGACAGGGGTTTTTTTTTAACTCACTATTCCTAACCCTACTCCTACCCCTGACCCTAACCTTAACCATAACCTAATCTTACTCTCCCCCCCCCCACTCTAACCATAACCACCCCGACCCCCCCGCTTCACTTTCAATTTCGTGCAGCCATCACGGAATGAATTAGAATGAATTTGTGCTGCCTGTTGTGTGTTGGGGGGTGTGGCTGGACATTTTGGTGTTCTTTTCTTTTCTTTGCTCTCCAGGTGGCATGAAAACTGATTTGTCTGTGGAGATGGTTCTGGCTGAAGAGTCCTTCACCCTCATCAACATCATGTGCAGCACCTGTGAATGGTGCTCACGTGCAGCCTTAAAGACTTTAAGGCAGATAATTGGATGGCGTTCTGCATTTAAGTCATGTGTGATTCAAGCAGAATTGCCGGGAACTCGACCTTGTGATGTTCGTTTGTGAGACGCTGAGGACCGCGCCTGGGTTTGACACATCGAGCCTGTGAAGCAGGAAGGGTGAGGGACACATGCTGTCAGCACACATCAGAGGTGATTAATTGTTTGACTACTTGTTGATAGTAACTTGGTATTTTGTTACGCAATATATTTGAATTGTGATGAGAATTGTGCAGCTTGCTTCTCACTGCTGTGGCGTGCGGACAAGTGATCCTCCACCTGTTGTGAGAAGCTGCTCATTTGCATAAAGCTTAAAATACAGACCTGAATGTGTTGCTGATGGTGTGTGTCTTTTGAAGGATATTAGTTGTAACTGCTGACTTATCTCACCTCTTCTATCCTTCGCAGAGAGTCGGTTTGTCGTGTCCACCTGGGTGGTGTTTGGCGGTAATTGTGAGTCCAGGAACGCCGGGCTTCGATCCTTTTGGGCGCTGGAGAGCGTGCCAGCCTTCACTCCACCATAATGACGCTATTTTAGTTTTTACACTTTATTATGCACCAGAGGGTGAATAAATAAATTGTTTCTGTTATTGGAACCGCTTTCTGGTTATTTTAGCGCTGGGTTCCGTCAGACGCAGGTCCGCTCCTCAACCCGCGTCGACACATAACACTGCCGAGATGAAAATGAGGCACTTTTCATCACAATGTCATGAACCAATAGATTAATGTATATTTCGTGCTGCTGAATCATGATTTGCCGTGAGACCAGGTTGTCAGTGACAATGGTGACTAACGATTGTTAAAGCCAAACTAATGTTTCTGTGCATGGACATTGGTAAATGCACAAACTCCTACATTTGATATTTAGCAATGACAGTTATCAAAGCAGGTTACTTTGGTAAAGTGTTCGATTAGATTAGATTAGACTGAACTTTATTGATCCCTGCAATCTCACCATGAGATGTGCAAAGTTATCATTTTTCTCTGAGATCATTAAAGAAAATAGTAACAACTTACTCATGCTATTTGGTACTATTGACAGAATAAATAACCCCCTGGTTCAAATATTTTCAAAGCTGTTTTTTACCAGCCAATGTAAAGAGTTTGCAGCCCTTTTTAACCTTTTTAATGAGAAGGTCTACAGTAGCAAATGTGCACGTGACTCCTCAAAGTACCACCACTGCAGTCTTCTTACAGCAGTGAGTTAGATACAACACAATTTAAGTCTGTCACGGACAAAATATAGAATTATTTGCCAGTCTCAGTTTTTCCACTTGCTGCCTTGGTTGTATTTCCCACCACCTTCTTTTAAAGTGTCCTGAGCAGCCTGGTAAAACAGTTTCCTATTATAGTTAATGGCCCTCTTCTGTCTGCCATTTTTGCAAGTGCATTGAAAACTGCAGCCATTATGTATCTCCTAAAGAAAATCAATATTGATGCCACTGCTTTGAACTATCAGCCTACACGTTTCAAACTTAGAGTACTGTTTCTAAGTAAATTGATTTAAAAAGTTGTCCACCAGCAACTTAGCAAGTTCTTAAATCTGGACAACTGCTTCAATAAATATCAGTCAGGTTTTTAGCCCCATACCAGCACTAAGTCTATATTCATAAGGGTTAAAAAAAAAAAAAGCACACACAAACATCTCTTTAAATACCGACTCAAGCATAGTCTTGGTTATAGTGTTATTGGATTTAAGTGCTGGATTTGACACAGTGAACCACACAATTTTATTACAAAGACTAGAAAAATGAAGAGGATTCTCTGGAACTGTCCTTTAATGGTCCAAGATACATCTTCATTTAAGGAAATAATTTATCAATATTGGTAACCATACGTTAGAGCAGATGGCAGTGATATGTGGCATTCCTCAGGGGTTCAATTTGGGACGCTTCCTCTTTAATCTTGATATGCTTCCATTTGGACAAATTGTACAAAATAACAAAGTAGGCTACTATAACTATGCAGATGTCTTGCAAATATTGGTTTGCAACTGGAACCATTGCAAACCAATGGCTGTCATTGCCAAGGGTGGGAGTGGGGATAAGCTCCCACTACCCATAAAAAGCTCTCACTGTGGGCATTTCATAGCCAAGACAATCAAGTCCAGCTCCTGGCCTTCTCGTGGCAGAACTGTTCTTACTGACAGGAGAAGAGGCAAAAGGCAGGTCACTGGCACCTTAAAACCAGTTGCTTCGGGCATACAGGGCTCGTAAACCTTGGCCAGTAGCCCATCTAGGTGAAGGAAAACTGATTTCAAACCTCCACTGCCTTGCGGCTATTCTCATTTCTGGGAAAGGCTTTGAGAATAAACCCTGAGGAAAAATCAGGAGCTGGAGTCCCTACAGGCAGTTCGGTGTCACAGCTTCGGTCTAGCAACTCCTGCGACAACATCGGTGCCAAGCTGTATTGGCTCTCTGCCCTTCCCTTGGACCACACTGGTGGAGTGGAGAGGGGGAACCTGCTGCATGGGCAACAGCTGGCTCTCCAAACACTTTGCCCAGGCTTGTGTCCTGGAAAGCCCACTCCAGAGTCGCCTTACAGTAACGATTACAACACGAGATACAGCAGTGTACCGCTTATAAGCATAACTAGATTGGCATAGAGTAGGGTGCCAGGGGTTGTTTCTGACGGTGGGAGAGATCATCGTGTCTCACTGGACAGTTACCACCTGCCTTATACTGGGCAGCCCCCAGCCAATAAGGCACTGTCCCGTCACAGTCTGCCTGTTTCACAGAATGCATGGGGCTTTAGGGCTCTGACCAGCCTGACCAGCAGACTGTAAACTCTGCACCAGACAAACACAGAAGCATCAAGAAAAAGAAACCAGCACTCAGAGTGGGCTGCTGGAATGTTAGAACTATAACCCCTGGACTGTCGGCAGACCTCCAAGAGATCAATGATGCGCGGAAGATGGCAGTGATCAACAATGATCTGCTGAGGCTCAGTGTTGACATTGCCACACTGCAGGAGACTCACCTGGCAGTATCTGGCATACTGCATGAGAAGGATTACACCTTCATCTGGAGGGAGAAAGTCGCAGATGAAACCAGAGAGCATGGAGTTGGCTTTGACATCAGAAACTCTCTGCTGCAGATGATAGATCCTGGTGAGGACAGAACAGAGCAAATCTACACCCTCCATCTCCATACAATCGATGGACCCGTTACCCTCATCAGTGTGTATGCTCCCACCCTCTACTCCCCACAGGATATGAAGGATGAGTTTTATGACCAGCAGCAGACCGTCATTCATAGTGCTACTAGTGCTACTTGGCGATTTCAGTGCCAGAGTGGGTGCTGACATGACTCCTGGTCCTCCTGTCTTGGGTCACATGGTGTTGGTAGCATGAATGAGAACGGGCAACGGCTGGTAGAGCTGTGCATTCTTAAAGAACTGTGCATCACTAACTCCTTCTTTCAGACCAAGGACAAGGTGTCGTGGCACCACTCCCGCTCCAAACACTGGCACCAGCTTGACCTGATCATCACACGGTGATGCCAACTGCAGAATGTGTTGCTCACTCGCTCCTACCATAGTGCTGACTGCGACACCAACCACTCCCTCGTCTGCTCTAAAATCAGACTGCAGCCAAGGAAGTTGCACCAGTCCAAGCCCCCAGGAGCATTTGCAGATGGAAATGCACAGCTGAGGTGGAGGAACCTTCATGACACCATTCATGACACTGCCGTCTCCGTCTTTGGGAAGAAAACTAGGAAGTCCCCAGACTGGTTTGAAGACAACTCCATTGAGCTAACTGCTCTCACTGAGAAGAGGCATGTGGCAACCCTGGACTACAAGAAGAACCCCTCGCAGATATCACTGCAGACTCTCAGAGCAGCCAGAAGTGTGGTACAGAGGACAGCCAGGCACTGCACCAGTGACTTCTGGTTACAGCTGTGTGAGAGCATTCAGCTTGCAGCTGATAACTGGCAACATCACTGGTGTCTATGATGGCATCAAGAAAGCCATAGGCCTGACCAAAAACAAAACACTGCCACTCAAGACCACAACTGGAGAGACAATCACAGATAAAGGAAAGCAGATGGAGCGATGGGTGGAGTATTACTCAGAGCTCTATAGCAGGGAAGCCACCATCACCAGTGGCACCCTTGAGGACATAGAGAGCCTTCCCATCATGGAGGAGCTGGATGCCATGCCTATTGTGGAGGAGCTGAGTAAGGCTACTGACAGGCTACCCATTAGAAAAGCACAAGGCATGGACAGAATCCCACCTGAAATCATCAAATGTGGCAAAGACGCTCTGCTTGACCAGCTGTATGAACTCCTCTGTCAGTGTTGGGAGGAAGGCGAGGTTCCTCAGGACATGAGAGACTGCAACATCAACACTCTTTACAAGAACAAGGGGTGATTGAAGTGATTGCAACAATCACCGAGATATCTCCCTCCTCAGCATCAACGGCAAGGTCTTTGCTCGGGTCCTCTTGAACTGCCTTCAGTAGCTGGCTGACAGAGTGTACCCAGAGTCACAGTGCGGCTTCAGATACCAATGTTCCACAATCGACATGATCTTCTCAGTGAGACAGCTGCAGGAGAAGTGCCGAGAGCAGAGGCAGCCCCTTTACATTGCCTTTATTGATCTAACTAAGGCGTTTGACCTTGTGAGCCGCGACAGACTCTTCAAGGTTCTTGCTAAGATTGGACGCCCTCCCAAGCTCCTTAGCTTGATCCAGTCTTTCCACACGGGCATGAAAGGCATCATCCAGTTTGACGGCTCGTCGTCTGAGGCCTTTCATATCAACAGTGGCGTGAAACAGGGGTGTGTCCTCGCTCCAACATTATTCGGCATCTACTTTGCAGTGATGGTGAAGCAGGCCTTTGGCTTGTCGACCGAGGGAATCTATCTCTGCACCAGGTCAGATGGCAAGCTGTTCAGCCTGTCCCGACCGTAAGCAAAAACCAAAGTCTGCAAGGTTCTCATCTGAGCTATGTTTTTTGCTGATGACGCTGCCCTAGTAGCACACTCTAATGAGCAGTTGCAGAGCCTCATGAACAGCTTCTCAAGTACCAGTTCGGAATTTGGTCTGACAATCAACCTGAAAAAGACCAACGTGATGGTTCAAGGTGCTGACGCTGACTCACGAATCAGCATCAGTAACTATGAGTTGCAGGTGGTCCAGAAGTTTACCTACCTTGGTTCCAGTGTGACTAACAACCTCTCCATGGACCCTGGGATTGGCAGATGGATGAGGCGAGCATTGATCATCTTTGCCAGACTATCAAAACGTGCATGGGAAAACCGCAAGTCGTCAGCGCACACCAAGGCTGCAATCTACAGGGCCTGTGTCGTCAGCACCTTGCTGAATAGCAGTGAGTCTTGGACCCTGTCAGGAAAGATTGAAATGAATGATTATAAAGGACAAGATGGGGACCAGAGAGTGGCTTGAATGGTGGTGCAAACTTCTCGGAGAAGAGTGGAAAAGAGGACAAATCACCACTTTAATAAGCCCCGAGAAAAGTTATGACTCCGTAGTAAAAATGACAGCTGGGTGGTTGGAAGTAGAGACGGTCCTGGTTGATGTTAAAGCAAAATCAGCGTCCGTATATGCTGAGTCTAAGTCCATGGCAGAACGGCTAAAAGGGTTAGGAAGAATGCTTAAGGAACAATATCCTATAATGGAAGATATGAGTGGAAGTCAGATCCTCAATAATGAAGACGAAGGCAAGATAGACTTCCAGGCCGAATCTGAACAAAGTGATGAGGAACACTACCCAGAGGTAGGTGGAGATGAATCGATATCCCTGGAAGGTCCTAAGCCTGGGGGAAATGGTCAAGAATATGAAAGCCCAGACCAGCTCCACACAAGCTAAGACCCAGAGTGGCCAAATTTGCCCTTGGGAAGTGTGAGAGGAACAACCTCAACAGTTAGAAAACAGACAGAACGCCTGGTTGAGCAGGATAAAAGACGAAGAAGCCTTCAGGGAGTGTCTGGACAGATATTCCATCAATCGCCGGAATGTGGGCCCAGAAGCTTGGGACAGCTTAAAGCTGAAGAATATGTTGCCGGACCGAGTTACCATATTAAAGAGGAAGGGCGTTCGCAGGAGATCTTTAGAAAATCTAAAGCAAAAACCCACCATGTATACACTGAATCTGACTACATGGAGGAATTGGACCCTATGCCCAAAGGAACCAAAAAAATGGTGGCCCAAGACGGAAGACAGGCATATCATTATTTTGGCAGTCCTTGGGATATAGATGGAGATAGTCTCATTGTCTTCACAAATCCCAGACTGAAAATTGCCAACCGAAAATTCAGAGCAAAGCTCAAGGAGCGGGCAGGCAGAGAATACCAAGAAGAGCTTAAGAATATAAAGGGGAGAGATCTGGATGGAAGATCGATGGTGATAACAAGCGCACCACGAATGGCTTATCATGCACTTATACATGTGCCCTTTGAAAGCTACCCAGGGAGAGAAAATTCGATCAAATACATGGAGGAAATGCTGAAAACTCTGGGAACAGCTATTGATTTGGCCAAAGAACGCCAGCATCGGCGGGTGGTGATATGTGTGGATGGATTACAATCTGGACATATGACATGGGAAGAGGCAGAAAAGGTTGCCATGGCAGCCGTGAACCTACACATGCGTACCCCAGGAGCATGGGGATCAATGAGAGAAATTGTGGTGGTCACTAGCAATGAGCAGGAGCAAGATCGAGTGAGAAGGGCACTTGAAGCGGTGAACCTAGGACCAAATAGAGCAGGTCCAAGGAAGGGTGCAGTTGGAGCAAGTGGAGTGGCAACTAGTCCCCCGCTAGTGATGCAGTCCATCCCCATGGCGACAAGTGAGAAAAGATCAGTTCATGCTGTGGGAGTGCAGCAATTAAGGATTAAAACCCCATGACCAACATTAAAACAAGTTACAAGTGGGCTCCAGACTATCATACACCCCACAAGCTCCCAATCTCGGATGAGAGAGCCTTTCCAGGCTCCTCCACCGGATAATGGAGAAGAGAATCCTATATTCATTCCTCTACCTGTCGGAAATACCGAAGCAACCGGGT
The DNA here is from genome assembly GCF_902500255.1 of Thalassophryne amazonica. NCBI lineage: Eukaryota > Metazoa > Chordata > Actinopteri > Batrachoidiformes > Batrachoididae > Thalassophryne > Thalassophryne amazonica. The sequence goes on from NC_047103.1 coordinate 69,665,434, forward strand.
CACCCCGAAGGTCAGAACAAAACAGGGACCCACAACCACGAGACCCACGTCCTTCCCATGAATCTGATATGGATGATGACCAGGAAAGAGAGTCTGAAGAGGAGATCAATCCACAAGACTCGGAAGAGGACGAACCGCTATCTGTGGTAGAGGATAAGAGAAGTCTCATGCCCAGAACTACGAACTGGATGCTACAGAGGACGAAAGAAAGAAGTTGGGGTGTATAATGTGCGTGTAGCATCAGAGAGAATTGCAAGAGATATCAGGGTTAACCCAGTGGAGACCCGAGATAAGCGACAAACCTATGCTCCAGAAGTTGGGCAAACTGGGTATGACATCCCAGAAGAGTGGATTGAGCGACAAGATGAAAAGAAAACTCTCGAGGTAACAGCAACTGTTGGAGAGTGGGCTAATATACTAATGTGGCCCTTCTATCCTACACTGACTGCCTGTAAAGAGTTAACAAATAACTTCAGAGTCACCTATTTAGGCGTTGCCCATGATGTGATGTTGAGAAAACTAAAAACAGCAGCTTTACGCTGGTCACGGCAAGTGTTGAGAGAAACTAATGAAGAAAATCTGGTTGATGAAGGAGAAACAATTCCACCATCGTCAGGATTACAAGCGAGCCTCCCAAATCAGGACTTTCCTGCTGGATCTAGAGAGCAAAATCTGCCAGCAATTCAAGCTGAAATTCAAGCAGACGGCAGGGAATTCCGTGAATTCAAGAAATTAAAGATGCTGGTGAGAGAGAAAGAACCAAATGAGGACCTAAAGGACTATTTGAAAGAAGTGTGGCTCCTTATTGACAGAGCTTCTAACAGCGAAGAGGGTAAATCTATGTGGCTGGCCCAAGTTACCAGTCAACCCATCAGTCGGGGTGAACCAGCACAAAACCATGATGCCAGGTTAGTGTTGGAAGATCCCAATGATGAAGATTCCCATATTGCTTGAGCTAAATCTGGACTAGACAAAGGTCAAACATTAGTTCAAGTGTGGCATGGGCTAAAACAGATGATTTTGCCACAACGCTATGTTAGGGCACTGAGAGAGGTCACTAAGGGAAGAAGAGGGGAGATAACCTTTGTGAAAATGCCCATAGACGGCACTACAGTCCCACAAATGGACGCGGTGGTGAAGAGCTGTGATTTGGAGCAGCAGTTCTATGAAGAAAAGAGAAAGAAGGAGAGCACACCGAGATCAGGACAGAAACCGGTGGGAGTGGAGAAAAGAAATTCAGTCTAAACCACCACCTCCTCAGCCGCATCAAACACCACAGAGGAATAATCAAAGGCCTCCAGCTGGACAATGGAGCTCTCGGCCGAGAGGTCCACCACCTCCACCACCACAATCGCGACCTACACCTGCACCTCGTAGTGGTGGCTATCTCCCTAAAGAGGAGTACGACAAATTGACTCCAGAACAAAGGAAAGCCCTCCAGGAAGTCCGCCAAGCCTCAGCGGCGGCTGGAGGGCAGAAGAAGTAATGGCTTCGGAGGCGCGGGTCATGCTAGACCATGCCTACTGGGAGGGGGACAATATCTACACTGATGTGAATGGAGAACCGTACCTGGTGGACACGGGAGCAGTGGTGTCCATGACCCGCAGAAGCCTCGAGACCAAGGGATACCTACTGATCCAGTATGCGAATGCGGCAACGAAGAAAAGACCATTTGGAATATGGAAAGGGGTAGTTTGGATAAAAGGCCCCTTTAATTTGATAACAGTCAAGGATCTGAGAGAATTGCATCGGCCCAAAAGGCTTCGAAATCTAATAAGACGACGAGTGAAAAAATTACAGGCAAAAGTCGTATGAATGGATATGACTCCAATTGGAAAGAGTCCGGTAAGCTGGTACAAAGAAGTGGATGTACCAGCTGTCACAGAAGAAAAGATTGAAGAAAGTGATTTCTCTGAAGCAGGGAAAGAAAAATTGAGGGAAATTATCTCCAAAGCTAAAGTAGCATGATTTAAAAATGATTGTGGAGATTTGGGGGCTAAATACATTCATGTCATCGAAGGAGGAGTACATCCACCGGTGCGACAATATCCCTTGAACCCTGGAGCGGTTGAGGAAATGGATAAAATAGTAAAAGAATTGGAAGCTTTGGGGATCATTCGAGTGGAATTGAATCCGATCACTAACAGCCCCATCCAAGCAGTTAAGAAGCCAGAGTCGGCAGGAGGAGGCTGGAGACCAGTAATCAACTTCAAGGCTCGCAATCGACGAACAATAGCTAATAGAGCGAGTTTGATAAATCCCCAAGGAGCACTAAAAATGCTCCAAATTAAGAGATACAAATCATGCATTGATCTGGCAATTGGATTCTTTTCCCTGCAATTAGCAAAACAGTCACAAGGGAAAACAGCATTCACACATAAAGGGAAAAGTTATGTGTGGCAACGACTCCCGCAGGGATACAGAAATTCACCAAATGTGTTCCAAGCAGCAGTAATGGAAATATTAAAAGATGTGGGAGTAACAGTCTACATTGATGATGTGTTTATCACAGATGATGATGAAAATGAACACCTAATGCGGCTGCAAAAGGTGATACAGAAGCTCACAGAAGTGGGATTAAAACTCAATCTGAGGAAATGTCAGTTTGGACAATTCAAGGTTAACTATTTGGGATTCCAGGTATCATCAGACCTGGGACTCTCAGAAGTATACCGAGAAAAATTGAGTCAGATTAAACCACCGCAATCTGAGAATGACCTACAGAAAATATTGGGATTATGTAACTATGTGAGAGATCACTATCAGAGCTACGCAAAGCCCCTTTATGCTCGTCTCAAGAAGAAACCTAATGGACAAGAGCAAAAGCAATGGATATGGACAGCTACAGATCAGGATTGCTTGGAAAAGCTAAAAAAAGCCATTCAAGACGCAGTTAGGCTGGAGCCGCGTAGTCTGACTACTCGTCTGCTAGCCGAAATAAGATGTGAAGAAGAGGATTCGGTCGTAAAAGTGAGCAACGAAGGAGGGGGTATGGTAACATTGTGGAGCTATACTCTGTCTTCGATTGAGAGAAAGTATCCACTGGAAGAAAAAGAACTGGCAGTCCTGGCTAGATATTGGAGTGCGTTAAAAGAACTTGCACAAGGTCAGGGAATAAAAGTTATCACTCAAAGCCAAGTCCACCGGTTCCTAAGGAAAGGAACTATTGAGAGTACTAAAGCCACAAATGCCAGATGGGGAAGGTGGGAGGACATCCTGCTAGACCCTGAGCTGGAAATTGGGCCAAAACAGTCGGCAGCAAAAAAGTTGCCGAAGGAGAGGCAACTCCCTATGGAGCCATATGACTGGACTATGTACACCGATGGGCCGAAGAAGGGTACAGACAATATAGCTTATTGGGGCTATATTCTGAAGTATCAAGATAAGGAGAAATATCATCAAAAAGGTCAAACACCAGGGAGTGCCCAAGCCGGAGAAGTTACAGCAATACTGGAAGGACTCTTGGAGTTAAACAAGAGGAGAGTAAAAAGGGCTAAAGTGGTTACAGACAGTCATTACTGCGCACAAGCCCTGAAAGAGGACTTATCCATTTGGGAAGAAAATGGATACGAGGGAGCTAAGGGGAAGCTTGTAGTTCATATGGATTTGTGGAGGAAAATAGCCGAGTTGAGGCTAACAATGGACTTAGATGTGGTACATCAGAAGGCCCATGTAAAAGAAGGAGCACATTGGAGCGGGAACGAAGAAGTGGACCGCTATGTGCAGCTGAGAAAAGGCGTCGTTGTCGGGATCGAGAAGTGGGAACAGACACCCAAGGGAAGGGTAGTTCCAAAAGAGTCCGTGAAAGAGGTGGTGCTGGCCGTACATGAAGCGCTTGGCCATGCAGGCACCATTCCCACACGGAAGTAGCTGGAGAAGCTGCAACTTTGGATTCCGAGAAACCAAGTCTGCCGAGTCCTCAAAGATTGTGAAGTATGTGGTCGATACAATGCAGGATGACGAGGACAAAGGGTGGATGGTTTCACCATAAAGAGTACTGTTCCATGGGGATCAGTATGCATGGATGTTGCCGGGCCCATGGGGGTGACCGGTAAGAAAGGAGAAAAGTATCTGTTGGTGCTTGTGGACTCTATGTCGGGCTATGTGACTGTTAAGCCTGTGAGAAAAGCCAACGGCAGCAGTGTGATCAGCATGTTGGATCAAGTGTGTTCAAATCTGGGGATACCTAGGGAGCTGAGAACGGACAATGGGACACATTTCCGTAATGCTCAGGTCGACCAGTGGTGCCAGGAAAATGGAGTAATGAGAATTTACGGAGTCAGACTAAAAGGGACAGAGAACCAGAACCAAAGATCCCATTTAAGGTTGGGCAGAAGGTGTGGGTGAGAGCACGAGATCACCTAACCAACACAGCTGTTAAACCTAAGTATGAGACCACAGATACAGTAGTGAAGATACTGGACACCAACACAGTAGAATTGAAGAAGAAGGGAATCCAAGGAGTAGAGCAGCTGAAGCCAACTCCTAACTAGACGAAACCAGGAGCTAAACATGGCTAAAAACACCCAAGATCTTCCACCCTTCATTAGAATGGCCACTGTCAATGGGGTGGTTGCCTTAAGAAGAACAAAAAATTACCTCTGGGCAGGCAGAGCCCTGAAGAAACTATATCATGCAAAGAAAGGATTTTTATCTCATGAAAAGGAGATATTACAATGGAGAAAAGTTGAGAATCACTGTGTGATCTGCTGCGAAGAAGTACCGCTGACGGTCCAATGGTCGGGACCTGGGATTAGAAAACCCCCAATTCCAAGTGGGGCAAAACATGAGTTCAAGCAAATACTTCACAAGCCGGTGAAGGTTTTGGATGCACTAGTATGTGGGTTATGCCGACTAGCCCAGTTGCCAAGAATGGTCTTTTACACCCAGTGGGACATACGTGGAGACAATGTGGATATGCAGGTGTGCTCATGCTATTGGAATGGACATGCGATCGAGTATTGCCTGGTGTGTAAAGCAAGAACTCATATGGGAAGACTACTGCATGTGGCAAGAGCAGAAGGATGGCAAGTGAGAAGGTTTTTGGACCCCCTGAGGACCTTTCACACCGATGAAGCCTGTTGGGCTAATCCTGCAGCAACAGTTGCACTTGATCAAGCTGAAGGGAATCAAGGCAGCGGTGACGTGAGTCCAGCGGCACCAAGTGTCTATTTGATGTTACAAACAACTAGAGCAGGAGGAAGTGACCAAGCTGCAGGAGGTGGTGAACGAAAGCCGTCTTTGTTGCATGAAGCTATACATCAAAGTTGGTCCCATGGTCCAGAGTATGGGCAAACCTATGACCCACCAATAGACACAGTGCAAATTCCACTGGTGTTCAGAGTGTATAGAGATCCAGAGCGACCCGGATATACAGACATGATGGGAGGACTGACCGATGATCAACAGCAAAAAGCCTGAGAAGAAGGATGGATCGGCCCTTGGGAACTGACAATTTGGGCCAAATTGATACAAGAAGTTCTAAAAAACCCAGAAATTCCACTGGAAGATGCAGAAGAGGTGCCACAAGAAAAAGGGGGCAGAGAAACCCTCATGTAATATTTTACCACTGGACTAGATGCCTGGGGAAATAAAGCAGCAAAACCGAAGAAGAAGTCAGCCGAGTACCACGTGACACCTGAAGAATGGGTGAGAAAGAGGAGGATACAATCTATGGGGGGAGTGGCTAGCAGAGCGGACACTCCTAGTAGGCCGGACCAAACACTTAGGGTGCGGCTCACAGTGCTGATGGTGTTGGTCCCCTATGTGGGGGTTTACTCTGTCGGGGCACATGTTGACCTCCTGGAGGAACAGCAGCAGTCGTTACACCAACCGACTCAAGGTGAGGAAAAATCAAGGAAGCCTCAGAGTCACTGGATGTTTCCCTCCATTTTCTGTGGGATAAGGAAGAAGTAAAGAGAAGCGGCTGTTTGCAAAATGTCGCAAGGACCAGATGTAAATAGAGTACCCATTATTAATAATCGAGGAAGACTTGGACCCTATATACAAAGTGGCATTGGTGCTGAGAAATTATACTTAAATTGGCCAGAAAAAGATTTTGAGGTAGAAGACTGGGAACTAGCATCTAACGGATATTATGTCTCAAATTATGAATATAAAAGAGATGCCGACTTAACAGAGACAACAGGACAAAAAGTACTTACTGAACGAGTGCTTAGCGAGGAAAGTCTGCGGCATTGGTACATAATAGGACGCCGAAGAATACCCCAATTGGTTCCAAGATGTCCAGACACCTACCCCTAGATATTAAATATGGTTTACCTACAACTCAAAGACCTGAGATTCACATTGAGATGGGGGATTAATTACGTTGAGCCACTCTAAGGAGTCTATGTTGAAATATACCTTAACCAGTGCTTGATCTGGACGACAAGCCCCAACATGCAACGTCAAATATACAGACGATGGCAAGACCCGAGATATCACGTTTTAGATAACCAGACATTAAATTTGAGAGTTATCGATCAACCTCGGGCCTGTATGAGCTGCCTACCCCCAACCATACCAGCAATTTTTGTAAATCAAGACTTCTTCTACCTGTACAAAAAAGGAGTCTGGAACTGTTGTCAAGCAAGAAAGATTCAGCTTCAAATTGAGCCTAAGGATCAAGAAGAGAAGCCTATAGTTCCCCTTTATCTAGCCTTATCACAGACCAGGTATTCTGGAAAACAGTTTTGGCAGCATTGGCAAGATCTATGGAACTATGTACCCCCACATCAGGTACAGAGGATCCCTGAAGGACCCCTCCCTAAACCTGACAGAATAATTGTTACGATGTGGAAGTGGGCGTGGAAAGTAATGGATTCAGAACTTAAGCACCCATCTCCCATCTACACTCATCTCTTTAAGAGACAATGACTATTCCCTATGGTGGTGCATCTTGGGAGAAAAAGAAGGAGACCGATGGCGGAGTGACAACTCACTCTGAATCATGCAGCGGACCTTCAAACTGGATGAAAATAATGTAAATAGTCTACGATCCGGGCATGGAGGACTTACACCGTACTTGGAATTATCCTACAAGAAAATATGTTTAAACTGGCCACAAAAGGATTACAAAGAGAAAGGATGGTTGCTGGGAACAGGAGGATACTTTGTAGATAATGATTCATATAAAAGGACTGCTGACCTTGCAGAGCCTGGATTATACACTCCTCTGGAAGTTATCGTGGACAAAGTTGGACAACACTGGTATTGCCCTGGGGTCGGATGGAAGTTTTACCCAATTCCCCGGTGTCCAGACTCATACCCCTGCATCTTGAACGTAGTGTATGTACAAAAAAGGGGCTACAGGTTCAAAATGAGGTGGGGACCTAATTATGTTGATCCATTACAGGGAGTGTATTTGGATATTTGGCTTGGATCCTTCCAGATCTGGACCAGTAGTCCCTATATGTTAAAAAACCTCAACTACAAGAGGCACGTTCAACTTTCTGTTTGATTGAGAACCAAACTTTGCCAATATGCATGACGGTACAGTACCTTGACATCGAGAAAGGCGGACGTCTCCCACCTATTAGAAGTGGATGGCGAACCAGAGTACTAGTGGGGCTTTGGCAACCTATGACTTAGCATAAAGTCGGGAAGAGGACTATTCCGGAGACTGACTCCTCTATACTCTGTGATGGTGCAGTATGTCTACAGTGGAATGACATATTGGGATGCCTATGAGGATATCTTGCACCTACGTAGAGAATTGAATCCTGCATCTTCACAGTGTTTCTACACACCCCAGGGACCACCACCTGAAATGAAGGAGGTGACAGTCGTCACTTGGAAATGGGCATGGCGAGGACTAGATATTAGACTCCCATGGCCATCTCCCTTGTTAGTCACCCTTCTTCAGCAATGAGCATCAAGCGGTTCTGTTGTGAACACGAGACAAACAACAGCACCTAAGATAATCTATCTCCGAGATGGAAGAACCACGGGAAGACAGCGTGATCACCACGCAACCTCAAAGAACCAACGAAAGACCAAGAGAAGAGGAGTTTGGCATAGAAATGCCACTGCTGCAACGACCCCAAAAGCTGGAGCCGCTGCCACCAGTGCCAAGTTAATTCTACTATGAAAATGTTGGAAGAAAGCAACAGCAACAAAGCCAGCCACGAAAGAAAAAGTGCCTCCAATGTTGTAGTTGGATGGCTAGAGTTACAGCATTATTAGTCGGCGTTGCTGTACTTCTAGCTATCCTGTACCACTATGGTAGTACGCCCTGGACCTTAACCCATATCAGGGTCCAGTACGCAACAACTAAAACTTTTCAACAGACATGTTGGGGAGTTGAATCAAGAAACATCTACATGATATGGGACCAGAATTCTACAGAGAAATGGGCAAATATGAAGAACCTAACCCAGCAGATGCTAAAGAATGAGTGGCTGCAATACTTGAACGACAGTGGGGAATTTCCAACCGTCACCACCAATTACAACCTGACCACCGGAGCAGACATCCTTCAAAACCTACAAGTAAGGGATCAAGAGATTATCGTGGCAACCATCTTACGGTTAAAACAAAAAGAGCGAAGAGAAGTAGGCTGCACTTGGATAAGACCTGAACCTGGCGAGTCAGCCTGGTATTGCTCATGGAGATGCAGAGTACTACTAGGCTATCGAGCAGGATATTGGGAAAAAGAAGCTGTTTTTCCAGCATTACCAAGACATGATGTTTGCAGAATGATAATGCCTACCTGGAAACATTGGGGTAACTATAACCTCACCTGTGACAACACCCGCAGAAAAGTGCCGAAAGTGGATACTACATCTACAATAGTCTCTCCGTTGAATGACACTACCGGTATGGTAGCAGGGATACCATATTCCAAACCAACCGCCATCTCACCAGCAGCATCGGTGGGATCCACAAAGATATCACCAACACAGAGAAAAATCAAACCACTCCCTACATCGCCAACACAAGATACCCAGCAAGTATTAGAACCAAAAGTTAAAAGTATTGATAACGCGGCTAAAAATAGATGGAAGAAGATTCATGATTATTGTGTAAAAGAAAAAGTGGCAAAATTAGATAGATGTTATTGGAATCGACCTATTGATGTAAATCTCAAAATTACATGGTGCTTGCACCAGTTATCGATTTGATAAATAGGATTACTTGGAAACAGAAACAGGATGCAAACATGATAAATGGCTTAACGACACCTTTCCGTGGGTCTGGAGCATTCCACTGATACATTTTGAGGGGAATTTTCCAAAGGGATACACGCGGACTGGGCATAGTTTGCGGGGTCCACATAAAGCAAACTTCTATGTCCAAAAACTACCAAAGCCTGATGAGCTAAGGTCAGTACCTCAGGAAGATTTTGGCAAAATTGATCAATGCGTGGCGAATAAAACCTATGGAAGCTTACATGAGACAGAATACCATAATAATTTGGCTGAAGGTTCTGGTAAATCCCCCTGATGTCCCATAGACCAAATTAAGACAGGGAATTAGCTAAGATGGGTATATAATTGTACACAGACTGTGACAGATTCCAACCATTAAGGGGACCCTTCAAGCATGGCAGGAAGGAGTTAGACGTAGTAAGGACGTCACCTGGTGGGGAATGGAGAAATATGAAGTTGAAGATTGGGTATTCCCCTGTTTGGATCAAAGTAATAATTATTGGGTTAAATATCAATACATCGCCACGGTCTACTCCAGAGACAGAGCTACTTGGTCTAGTGTACTCTGGAGACCAAACCCTTATGTTACGCCACGACCCTGGAAAATGATTTGTAATAGACATAATACCACATGCACGATAAGCCTTGCCCGCCAAAATTGTAGAAATGTTCCTAGCTGGGAAGGATATTGTGACGCTTACTATGACGGCGAGTATGACACTTACGGCCATCAAACAGTTTGGGAGAAGAACAGTGCTGGCGTATGGATAAGAGCTTTTCCACCCAACGTTGGATGTGCCAAGGCTGTCCTGGGACATGGAATGTCGAAAAGGAAGCAGGTCCTAGGCCACATAGTGCCATTTGTTGGTGATGCTTTGATAATGCTTGAGGAAGGATACGCCTTCAAAAAAAGTCTATGCGAAGGACGAGAAATTGTCGGTTACGAATGGTTGGGACCCAATCGGATTTACAATAATGGTATGTGTGAATCACCTGCAGAGCATTGGTTGAGCTGTGGAAAAGGAAGAAGCCAGCATGAATGTTCTTGGTGGGAAAGAACGCAAATAATAGCTGGAGGAATCATTACCACTTTTGCTGCAGAGACCGGAGAAGTCATTAAAGAAGGTCTCGAAGTGGTGACTGGTTGGATTGGACATTTGTTTGGATATCTTTGGCCCTATCTGTTAATCATAATAGGACTTATTATTGCTGCAGTGATTGGATATGTTTTGTTAAAAGGAAGTTTCGCAGCCGCCCTGCGCTTGTGTGGGAGGAGCACACAACGCAGTGATATGGAGCCCCTCCTCCGTTAG
>NC_047103.1:72231971-72235461 GCF_902500255.1 Thalassophryne amazonica
ACATAACAGGACCCCCCCCCTCAACGGGCGCCTCCTGGCGCCCAACCTGGCTTGTCCGGGTGTCTTCTGTAGAAATCGGCCAGGAGGGCCGGGTCCAGGATGAAGCTCCTCTTCACCCAGGAGCGTTCCTCAGGTCCATACCCCTCCCAGTCCACCAGATATTGGAACCCCCGGCCCTTACGACGGACATCCAGGAGCCTGCGGACTGTCCAAGCAGGCTCCCCGTCGATGAGCCGGGCAGGAGGCGGCATAGGTCCAGGTGCACAGAGGGGCGAGGTGTGGTGTGGCTTGATACGGGACACGTGGAATACAGGGTGGATCCGCAGTGAAGCTGGGAGTTGGAGCTTCACTGCGGCCGGGTTGATGATCTTGAGGATCGTGAATGGTCCGATGTATCTGTCCTTTAACTTGGGAGAGTCCACACAGAGGGGATGTCCTTGTTGAAAGCCACACCCCTGCCCGGGCTGGTATGTGGGGGCCGGGGAACGTCGGCGGTCCGCATGGGTCTTAGCCCTCGTCCGGGCCTTTAACAGGGCAGAGCGGGCGGTCCGCCACACCCGACGGCACCTCCTGAGGTGGGCCTGGACCGAGGGCACACCGACCTCTCCCTCCACCAGCGGGAACAATGGGAGCTGGAACCCCAAACATGCCTCAAAAGGGGAGAGGCCGGTAGCAGACGAAACTTGGCTGTTGTGGGCATACTCGATCCAGGCCAGATGGTGACTCCAGGCCGCCGGATGTGCGGAGGTGACACACCGAAGGGCCTGCTCCAACTCCTGGTTGGCCCGCTCTGCCTGGCCGTTGGTCTGGGGGTGGTACCCGGACGAGAGACTCACGGTGGCCCCCAGCTCCTTGCAGAAACTCTTCCACACCTGTGAAGAGATCTGATACAATGTCCGATGGTATCCCATGCAGCCGCATGACGTGATGGACCAGGAGGTCTGCCGTCTCCTGGGCCGTCGGGAGCTTCGGGAGGGCCACGAAGTGGGCCGCCTTGGAGAACCGGTCCACTATCGTGAGAATCACGGTGTTGCCCTGGGACGGCGGGAGGCCCGTGATGAAATCCAGGCCGATGTGAGACCAGGGGCGATGAGGCACTAGCAGGGGTTGGAGGAGGCCCGTCGTCCTCCGATGGTCTGCCTTGCCCCTGGCGCAGATGGTACAGGCCTGGATGTAGTCCCGGACGTCGGTTTCCAGGGACGCCCACCAGAAGCGCTGCTGGACTACTGCCACGGTCCTACGCACTCCGGGATGACAGGAGAGCTTGGACCCATGACAGAAGTCCAATACGGCAGCTCTAGCCTCTGGTGGGACGTACAGTCTGTTCTTGGGGTCAGTCCCCGGGTCCGGGCTCCTGGTCAGGGCCTCCCGGACGGTCTTCTCCACGTCCCAGGTAAGGGTGGCCACGACAGTGGACTCGGGGATGATGGTCTCGGTGGGGTTCGACAGCCCCGCTTTGGCTTCTTCTTCGTGCACCCGGGACAATGCATCTGATTTTTGGTTCTTGGTCCCGGGGCGATACGTGATCCGGAAGTCAAAGCGCCCGAAGAACAGAGACCAGCGGGCTTGCCTGGGTTCAGCCGCTTGGCGTGTCCGGATGTACTCCAGGTTCCGATGGTCCGTGAAAACCGTGAAGGGCAACGATGCCCCCTCCAGCAGGTGTCTCCACTCTTCAAGAGCCTCCTTCACCGCAAGAAGTTCCTGATTGCCGACGTCATAGTTCCGTTCAGCTGGGGTCAACCTGCGGGAATAAAAGGCACAAGGATGGAGAACTTTATCAGCCTCCACGCTCTGGGACAGCACGGCTCCTATCCCTGAGTCAGAGGCGTCCACTTCTACTATGTACTGGCGATCAGGATCAGGCTGCACCAGAACTGGTGCAGTCGAGAACCGGCGTTTCAACTCCTGGAACGCGGCTTAGCACCGATCCGACCAGGCAAAGGGGACCTTGGTGGAGGTCAGGGCAGTCAGGGGGCTAAGTACCTGACTGTAACCTTTAATGAACCTCCTGTAAAAATTTGCAAAGCTGAGGAACTGCTGTAGTTTCCTGCGGCTTGTTGGTTGGGGCCACTCTCTCACCGCCGCAACCTTAGCCGGATCAGGGGCGACGGAGTTGGAGGAGATGATGAACCCCAGGAAGGACAAAGAAGTGCGGTGGAACTCACACTTCTCGCCCTTCACAAACAGCCGGTTCTCCAACAACCGCTGTAGGACCTGACGTACATGCTGGACATGGGTCTCAGGGTCCGGGGAAAAGATGAGTATATCGTCCAGATATACGAAGACGAACCGATGCAGGAGTCCCGCAAGACGTCATTTACCAAAGCTTGGAACGTCGCGGGGGCATTAGTGAGGCCGAACGGCATGACCAGGTACTCAAAATGACCTAACGGGGTGTTGAATGCCGTCTTCCATTCGTCTCCCTTCCGGATCCGAACCAGGTGGTACGCGTTTCTAAGATCCAATTTCGTAAAGATTTGGGCTCCATGCAGGGGCGTGAACACTGAATCCAACAGAGGTAACGGGTATCGGTTGCGAACCGTGATCTCGTTCAGCCCTCTGTAATCAATGCATGGACGGAGTCCGCCGTCTTTTTTACCCACAAAAAAGAAACCAGCACCCATCGGGGAGGTGGAGTTCCGGATCAGCCCGGCAGCTAAGGAGTCCCGGATGTAGGTCTCCATTGATTCGCGTTCCGGACGTGAGAGGTTGTACAACCTACTGGACGGGTACTCAGCGCCCGGGACCAAATCGATGGCGCAATCATGCGGTCGGTGTGGAGGAAGAGTGAGCGCCAGATCTTTGCTGAAAACGTCAGCAAGATCATGGTACTCCTTTGGCACCGCCGATAGATTGGGGGGGACTTTGACCTCCTCATTAGCTGTAGTGCCGGGGGGAACCGAGGATCCTAAACACTCCCGGTGGCAGGTTTCGCTCCACTGCGTCACAACCCCGGACGGCCAATCTATCCGGGGATTGTGCTTCACCATCCATGGAAAGCCCAAAATCACTCGGGAGGTAGATGGTGTTACATGGAACACCATCTCCTCCCTGTGATTCCCAGACACAACCAAAGTCACTGGTTGTGTCTGATGTGTGATTAATGGAAGCAGGGTGCCATCTAGTGCTCGCACCTGCAATGGTGCCGGCAGAGCCACCAGGGGGAGCCCTACTTCCTTTGCCCATCTGCTGTCCAGCAGATTCCCTTCTGACCCCGTGTCTACCAGTGCTGGGGTGTGAAGGGTTAAATCCCCACAAAGGATTGTTACTGGGATTCGTGCAGATCTGCGGGGTCTTTCCGCGTGTGTGTTATGGCCCACCCTTAGCCCAGTTTCTAAGGACGGGCGTTGTAGTTTGACCGTTCAGGGCAGTCCTTCTGCATGTGCTCACAAGAGCCGCAGACAAAACACTCCCCGCGGGCCAGCCTCCTTTGTCTGACATTTGTTTTCACTTTGGCCCTGCTCGTGTCCATAGCCTCCTCAGCAGGGGG